>NC_056743.1:1700476933-1700521933 GCF_019279795.1 Protopterus annectens | reverse complement strand
GGCCTATGCTTCCACTTACACTGAAATGTAAATGTAAATTACATGTGAAAAACAGCTTGTATGCTTTCTGAAAACATTAACTTTTAGCACTAAGAAAAAGCACACTAGTTACTTTAAAATAAAACTAAATTGTGCACTGGTCTATTAAATGCATTAAAGTACTAAGGTTGCTGGGGAGACTACTCTCTATTATTTACTCCCCATAATTTTAAAATTGTATTTTCACTGAACTGCTTGCCACTGTACTTTAAAGTTTGCATTTCCTTCAAAGCAGAGTGCTCAAAACTCTCAAAATTGATTGCTTTCAGCTGCGGACAGCTCGTCTCCATGTAGTAGTCAGCAATGATGAAAAAAGAACTAACAACTTTGCAGATTCTTGAAGGAAACTTTGAAATATCACTCATAACATAATGTACAGAATTCAATGCAGACTTCTTGTCTCCCACTGACAACATTTTCTAATGTAAAAGGAAAACAAGCTTATATCATCGCAGATACAAGAAATGTAACATTTTTCATTGTTATATTTTCCCTTCTAAGTCCCCGTGACACATCTTCAGTATTGCAAATCAAGTTCCTGTCCCCACCTATAGGTCATATTCACTGCTGAAAGCTGATTATTTCTCCCACTTTTTAAACTGCATAATAGCAGTTTTTGGTGGAATATTAATACATACAAGCATAATCCTCCTCCCTTGCCAATAGCCCCTTACTAGCACAAATCAACTATTATTGTCTTGTTTCCTTCTCCTATCACTAGTGAAGCCTCTGTAACAATCAGTACTATTACTCCCCCTTTTGTTTTCCCCTGATATTCTGTTGACTATCCATCCTGAAATCCTTTGTTTGTCAAATTCACATCCTCATGTCTTTCCAAATGTGTCTCCTGTAGCATTGCTATTTGCATTCGGCATTTCTTAATATAATTCAAAACTCTTTCCTTTTCACTATACCTATAAGTATATTTATATTCCACAATAATATGGACAGATTAGCCATTATGATAAAAAAACTTTTGTTTCCACAAATTATACACGACTGCTTCTGAATGTGTATTATCAGCTTTTGTCTTACATGCACACATTAATGTTTGGCAGGCTGATCTTTTACACAGTTTTCTCATTTCATTTCCATTTAAAACTATGCCACATTTTCAAGACTTTTTGCTTCAATGAAAACCCCTCAAAAAATAATACATATTCAGAATACCCCCTTCCTTACTAACTTAGAACAAACATGCAAAATACGTACATTTGCAACAAATTAAGTTTAGCCCTCCATATAGGAAGAATTGTTACAAATTGACAACTGTACCTACAAGTGTTACAAAATCTAAAATTAAGTTTATCTTTGCAAAAGTACATGTTAAAGCATTTGCTCCCACTTAACACTGATCACTGTCTGTTCTTTTCTTATTTCCATTACCCCCCTTGATGTGAAAAATAGCTTGAATGCTTTCAAAAAACATTAACTTATAGCCCTAAGAAAAAGTACACTGGCTACCTTTAAACAAAACTTAATTGTGCACTTTTCTATTAAATGCATTAAAATATTAAGGCTGCTGGGAGGCTATTATTTCTTATTCACTTTCCATAATTTCAATCTTTTATTTTAACTGAACTGCTTGCAATTACTTTGAAATGTTGCACTTCACTCAGCAAGGA
Organism: Protopterus annectens; assembly: GCF_019279795.1. Lineage (NCBI taxonomy): Eukaryota > Metazoa > Chordata > Ceratodontiformes > Protopteridae > Protopterus > Protopterus annectens. The sequence continues at coordinate 1,700,520,269 of NC_056743.1, read as the reverse complement.
ATGTTCAGGACTCTCAAGATTCATTATTTGCAGCTGGAAGCAGCTCATCTCCATGTAAACATAGTTAGCATTGAGGAAACAGACAGTCAAAACATTGAGTACATAGTCAGCCAAAAATTTTCAAGATGCTTGATGGAATCTTTGTAAGTATCACTCATAGCATAATGTACAGAATTCAGCTTCAGGCTTCTTGCCTCTCACTGAGATAATTTACTAATGTAAAAAGAAAACAAGCTCATACATTTGCAGATGGAAGTAACTTAACATTTTCATTCCTTTCATCATTTTGTCTTATTTTTCAAGCCTATATCCTTATAAAAAACTTCTTTATAGCTTAAGCCAAGGACATTAATCTGGGCATCCTCCATTGTACAAACAATGGAAAGTGTTATTTTAATTCTACATATAAAAGAATCAGTAGACTTTTACACCGCACCCCACTCCACCCCATCCCTGCAGCTGAAGATTACAGCATTATATAACTTAAACTTGCTTCTGCCCACCGTTTCTTATTTTGTTTTAGTATATAGTCTATATTTCTTAACAACTAAGAAAAAGTACTTGTTTACTTTAATATGTTTAATATATACAACAGTCACTGAAAATATTTCCCCAATATTTAAAACATCCCTGAATGCACACTATTTAAAAGTGCTTTACAATATAACATGCAGTTTATATCACAAAATGTTTATACAAATACTATTAAGAACAAAAATTGTTTAACTTACATTTACTTCTTTTCCTCTTTAGCATCCTTCTAAATATTAATAATATACATAAAATGGGGCATATGCTTTATAGTCCACCCACAAAGTCAACAAAAATCCAATCTTTCTCACTTTTTCTTGCACTGCCAAATTTCACAAATGTGATTGATGCTATATAGCCTGTCATTTATTTACTAATTTCAGTGTTACTGGTGTTTTTTTTTTTATCATCTCCATTTCCCAAAAAGACTGGTTCAAGCCCAAGGTACTCCTGATTTTTCAAGTCAACTACTGTTTTTTTCTGTCTCTAAAGCATTTTCCTTTGGGACACTAAAAAAAGGTTTCACTGTCAAAGTCTCTATATGTGCTTTGTTGTGAAAGGATGAGAAACAGAGTCCCCTTCTGCTTGCTGGCTTGCCTATTGGTGGATAAACTGTTTTCTTTATTCCTTGGACTATTCTGCATCCAAAATGTATTTGATCATCCAGAAAAAAATATTCTGAAGACAGCTGTATACAGCAGCTTGAATCTCACACTTGTCTCTACCTGATTGCTAGGATACATTTGCTTCTCTTCTTCTTGATGTACAGTAAATAATCATTTTCCACAAACACTCCGCTGTGTCCAATTTGTAATACTGTTCCCTTCTTCCACAATTTTGTCGTTCAACTTTTTCTGCTGGTATGATTACATCTTTATTAATATAGATCTTTGCTGCTTTCTCGTGGCCTGGTTTTGAGCATACACTCGATTTGCCCTTTAAATTAACAAATCTTGCTGTGGAGCAGCAGGCCAGTTGCTTATTTCTGCTTTCATTAAATTAAAACAGTATGTTCTTTCCAGTTTCTCTGGTACAACAGAACATCTCATTCTTTTTTCTACCTCTACTCTTTTTGAAGCAGCTCTTCTTGTTAAGATCATACTCACTCAACCTTTTCTTCATTTCAATCTCTGACTTTTGCAATTTTATCAGTTCATCTGAATGGCATGTTAAAGCTTGTTCTATTTTTTCAGCCTTTTGTTATTTTAGTTGATTTGGTGTTTAATTTATTTTAATCACTTCTGAGTACATTTGATTTATTTTTTCCTCCAAATTACTAGAAACCATCTCTTGTACCAAAACTGAAGATTTCCTGTGGAATCATATCACTTTATACAAATTGCCTTAAAAATGCAGTTATTGCATTTCAAGGACTATTATGATGACAAAGATTCTCTCACATTTGTGCGGAATGTAACATCTTTTAAATTAATATTTTCATTTTGTCAAGAATATCATGCCATAATTTCAAAACTATAGTCATTCAAAGTATCTAATATGACCTGTTTGTCACTGTAGAGCTAATATCTGCTGTATTTTATATAAACAGGTGCACAGATTATGGAAACTGTACATATTTGCTGTCAGCTAATGCTGCATGACAACATGCTGCCACTCTCACCTCCAAAAGAAAATCAAATCTTTATATATTTTCATTCCTTAAGTGTGGTCTCAAAATTGCAGAGGTACTGAAAACAATTAGTTAAATTAAACATCTAAATGAATGGATAGCAAAAAAGACAGAAAGACAACCTCTGAATAGAATATTATCAACACCTTACTATATCTCATTTCTCCTTTTCACACCGTTGCATTATGCATGCTGGGAAAAACATATTAAAACAAATGTTAATACGATGTTCATTTACTTTACTGAAGAAAATGGCAAAACAAATAAACAGCACAGTGATTAATACCAAGCCACCTGTTTCGGCACTCACTATACATTCCTTGCCCAGCTATGCTTTCCCATATACGTCTCAGCACAATGTACACTTCATTGCTCTTCAGCGATATCCATCAAGTTGAGTCCCCAACCCTCCCACTTCCCATTGCTGGTTTGTTCTCCTTTTACTTTTTAAGCATGATGCCATAAGCACCACCGCTATTACTAATAACAGCATAGTGAAGTTACCTGCAATCATTACTGAATGCATATGATACACATAAAGCAAAACATCCAAAGTGAATAAAACATGAATCACTGGCATAAGTGCAGCCCTGAAATGTGTGCTCATTAATACTGCTCCACAAGATACAGCAGCCAGCAAGACAACCAAGCAAGTTTTTTCAAATGTTATTTGTGGAGGGGTTATACCCCAGATTTCTGAACATTAGAGAATCTCCTTTTTTCTGTTCAGCTCATACTGCATGTCACCTATGCTATGTCTGTCTAGCCTTCCCAGAATTGGCTTCTTATTATTATTTGATAATATATCAGTATTTCTTTGTTGACACAGATGGGATAATGGTTAAGGTCTTCTCCTCCCATGCACAAAAATAAGGTTAATCCAGACATCCTCCCAATGCTTGGACGTGTTTTCATGCTTGCCCTTTCTATGTGGGGCTTCCTTCCACCTACCAAAAGCATACCAAGTGTTTCCACCTCAAACTCCCTCAAAACTGAAGGTGCAGTAACCTCTGGCTAGCATAACATGGATCACAGATTGTGAACCATGTCAGGGCTATCCACTCAAGTATAGGTTATTTGGTCATGTTGACTAATGTCCCAAAATGGGTGGGTTTTGATGTTGAAAGGTGGGTTGAAACATGGCCTATGTCAGTTACCATTGATAATGATGGGAAGGGTCTATGTGCCAGTCAATAAGCTACTGGTCAGTCGGTGTCCAGCTGTCCATACTGGATAGCTCTGTTTAGAAAAACAGGAAGGTAAAAACAATTAACCTGCTAAGCATGAACTAAGGATTTACACTAAGGATTTGGAAGTGGACAACGTGATGGTAAGGAGGAGACTGGACATCCTGTGTATCCAGGAGACAAGGTAGAAGGGCAGTGCAGCAAAGCTACTTGGCTTGGGATTCAGAGTCTACTACCCATGGGGAGTACAGACTAGAAATGACTTGGGAATTGTGGTGAGGGATTTTATCAGCATTAGAGATAGATTCATGGCAATCGGACTCCAGTGTAAAGCTGTCTCAGCCTACTCCACACAGCAGGGTTGTGATAGCAGGAAAAAGAGTGTATTCAGGAATATGTTGCAGGACTTACTAGATAAAGCAGGACAACATGAGTTGGTGTTGATGTTCATGCCAGGACAGATAAGATATGAGGACTGCCTGGGTCTACATGGATAGGGCAAGATGAATTAATAAGTAGAGACCATTATAGATTTCTTAATTCAAATACTCTAGCCCCTCAGAAAGTTGAGGAAATATGTGAAGTCAAAGAAGAATGGCAGGATCTCAAAAGATGTGTGAAGACTATAGAACAGATACGTGGCTCAGCCACTTACGGAAATAAGGTACATAAGAAAAGCTGGTGGTGGAATGACGAAATCCAGGAAGTTGTCAAAAGAAAGAAGTTGTGCAGGAAAAAACGAGTGAGAAAAGACTGATCAGGCTAAGAAGGAATTCAGGTTAGCTAGCAAAGACACTAAGACAGTAAACACAATAGCAAAGAACAAGGTGTCAGATGCACTTTACCAGCTTCTGGAAATTGACTTAGCAGATGGCAGAAGGAAACTTTATCAGGTTGCAAGGCAAAGACAGAAAGATAAAGAAGACAGTCATCAGACACCCTTGATAAGTGATGTCAGCAACAACCTGGTCACCAGTCCACAGGACATTAAAGGCAGATGGAAGAAATACTTCAAGTAGCTTCTGAATGAACAAGATCCCACAGAAGATGTATTGCTCCAGACACAGTCTACAATGAAAGAGGAATAAGAGTCCACCCTAGATGAAGTAAGAACAGCACAAAGGAGCATGAAGTCAGAGAAAGCAGAAGGTTCAGAAGAGGTCACAACAAATATAACCAAGATGTTGAGCAAGCTGGAGGAGAAACTGCACCAGACTGTACTCATAGCAGTATGGAGAGAAAGTTGTATTACAGATGAGTGGACAACAAGCATTTTAGTGCCAGAGGATAACAACAAAGTAGACATTCACAACTGTGAACAGTATAGAGGTGTGAAAGTCCTGTCACACTGCATGAAATTTGTGTTGAGGGTGATTGATAAACGAATACATAGAGCAGTAGAAAATAATATGAGAGTTAATCAGTTTGGATACAGATCAACATGCAGCATTATCAATCTAATGTTTGCAGTGAGACAGAGAGCTGAGAGAAGCTAGAGATGAGTAAAGAGTATAACTTGGCACTCCTAGACCCAAAGAAAGCATATGACAACTCCGCAAGAAAGGTGATTTAAGCAGTTCTGTGAGGACTTGAAGTCCAGAAGACCATGGTTAGTTCAGGGTATATCCAAGGTCCCAGGTGACAAAAGTATGAAAAATATTTGCACTCACAGTAGTGTTCCCAAGGGGGACTGGGTGTGCATCAGGGATCAGTCTGGAGCCTGCTGCTGTTCATAGTAGTAATAGACTAAATTATCAAATAGGTTGGAGAGGGCAGATCAACAAAGCTGCAGTATGCAGATAATGTGGCATTATAAGCAGACTCTGAACAGGTAATTCAGCACATGATAGGGGAATGGAATCGAAAACTACAGGTACATAGCATAAAGCTGAGTACAGACAAGATGGTTGTCATGGCAACACATAAGAGAAATAAAAAGAAGTGGAAATTTGATATAGAATGGAAAATATTGCAATATGTTAACAGCTTCAAGTATTTCTGAGGGGTGGTTGATGAAAAGGGAAGTCTCAATGAGGAGGCCAAAGCTAGAATCAGAGAGGCTGCAGCCAACTGGCACAGAGTGTCAGGAGTAGTGTGTGACAGAAGAATGACAAAGAAGTTGAAAAGTAAGATGTACAAAACAGTAGGGCAACCAGTACTACTGTAGGACAGAAACCTAGATAGTAAAGGTAGAGCAACTGAGAAAGCTAGAAATGATGGAGATGAATTGCCTGAAATTTGTGACAGGCTGCACACTGTTGGACAGAAAAAGAAATTTGAACATCAGCGCATAAGCCAAAGTAACTCCAATTACAGAGAAGGTCAAAGAGAGCAAAATACAGTGGTTCAGGTACAAGATTACAGTGGTTCAGGTACATGTGCAAGAAAGCAGGAAATGATTTGGTGAAGAAGGCAAGAGGAAGTGAGGGTATCTAGCAAAGAGATAGATGGATTGTGTGAGAGAAGGCTTGCGTCAGTCAAACATGACTGCAGAAGAATGTAGAGGAGTGGCATTGAACAGAGATAGAGGGCTACAGCTGACACAAAGCCCCATTCCATGTAGAAATAGGGGGAAAAGGGGATTGATGATCATGATAATGATCAGTATTTCTTTATATGCGTTTTCTTGTGTTTTTCCCTTTTTGACTTTCTTATTCATTGCAATGGTCTTCTCGTGGCCACTGCCTCCACATTTATCTCCTCAGACTCTTAAGGTCTTCATGATCACTGTTTAACTGTTTTAGCATTTGGGCCATCATATAATTCATGCTTTTCATTTTGGTTTTCTCCATATTTGGGAGATAATGTAGAAAAGTACTGACAACCGGCTATAGCATGCTCCTCCTGAAGGGTCATCATATACAGGTTATCATGAGGTTGTGTGAGTTTCTGCATACTCTGTAAGCAGCCTGCATGTTTCCCTACTTTCCCTGTGTCCGATGTTTGATACCCATGTCTTTCATGCTGTCACGAATAGTGAACCTGTGCATCACAGAATCCTCCCTCCCATTGAGTGAAGACAGCAGTCTGTGAATGCTGAGACCTCACTGCTTGCCTCAAGCACATTGAGCACATTCTACACAAAGCCAGAAGGCAAGGCTTAGCTGCATTTTATGACAGTGTATTTTGTTTTGTATATTAGCTTGTTATGCACTGAGAACATTTCTACAATTTCTTTCATCTCTCTACTGTGTGCCTACTCAGTGAATGCCATAATAATAACATGCCTAGCATTTAGATGATGACATTGTGGACAGATTTCAGTGCATTTCACAATGCTAATAGACAGAAATCTCTAGTACCTTCTGTAAGACATTGGACTTTCTCATGAGCTAGTGTACAGGCAAAAAGCTAGATGGGATGCCTAATTCCTGCCACTTTGACTGGCAGTACCAAATGGACAACCTCAAGGCCAGTGAACTCCACCTCTTTTCCCCAACATTTCTGATGAGAAGATGTGATCCAACAGACCTGTGTGAGTTTATTATAGTAGGTACCAAATGACAAGCTACATTCTCTGCACCTGTAAAGTTCTTCCTTTTCCCGACCCCACTCTTTGCTGCTCAGCAAAAATAATAAAACCTTGTAGAATATTAATATATTTAAACGGGAAATAAGAGTAATATAAACTGGTGAAAATAAAGACAGCATATTTTGGGGCTGGGTAACATATCCGTGGAGACATATTGATATATATGCAGATTTCTAGATGGCTAGATAGATCGATAGATAGACAGAAAGATGGCTAGATCGATAGACAGATAGGACAGACGGAGCCTATTAAAGACTACTGCTGTAGTGGAGTGGAGAGGAAGGTGGTGCTCTGAAGGCCAGCACCTGATCGGACAGAGTCCATGATTCTTGCCTGCAGCAGTATTCAAATTGTTTTTACGTCACAGGATATTTGTTACCAATCAGCCTTCTTTTCTTTTAAACTGATCCATTCTGATTATTTATCATTCCGATTTGTTTTCTTAAAGCTGTATCGTAGAGCAGCGCAGCATCATCTGTAACTGCAGTGGGGGGACTCACCACCCCCATCCACACTCCCAATTACCATAAGTAAGGCTCTCCGCTCTGGTTAGACATTAAAGCAGTTCCTCCAGCCCTGCCTGCCTTTCTGCACTCCTAGGTCGGATTCACGCTGTGGTTTGGATGGCTTTCTCTTCCAGCGCCCGCTGTCAGTCGCTACAAGAGCCATATACACACCAGTAAACAAAGGAAGTCCCTATGAATGGGCTGGTACTCCACGCCAGCTAAAAACAGAGAGGCTTGGGCGAAAGAGCAGCAATTTACATGCTTTTATTAACTAAACCGGGGATGTACAGCTTGCAGGTTTCTTAACGTAACATCCAGAAGGTAAGAACATTTTTTTTTCACGATGGTTCTGTTTGAATTACGAGTGTAGCACACTAAATTTATTTAGATATCAACGTTGGATGGCAGTCCATTTTTGAAGTCCTATTGTGTGAGGTGCTTCTCCCAGCACACACGCACATGCAGTCACCCATGCATATACATTAGTGCACGCTTTGTCTTACACACACACACACACACACACACACACACACAGCGATGGTTGTTGGCTGCAGCTTTAGCATACAGTTTCTAATTACATAATAATTTACTGCCTGCAATTGAGACAGAACTTGCCAAATGACTCTCAAGTATTCTCTTAGGATTTTTTTTTTTTGCGGTTCTGACAAGGCAGCGTGTTGTGGTGTACTTTTATAGGGAGTTTTGTTTTTTAGGACTCTGTGGATCCACAAATGTGCAGGGCTATTGTAACATCATTGTATCACATTACAGTGTGATTTACGATCAAGCGTGCAACAGCAGTGTGCAAGCACCCTCTGGTGAACTTTTGTCTCTCCCAATTTTCAATTACTGGCCCTGATATTTGCGATCTAGTAAATTTAAAAAGTGACAGCTGGGACTGGAGAAACATTGTAAGTGACGTAATGAGGTGTAGCAAGATACTGGACCAGCTACATATAGAAGAAAAAAAACTGAGTAAGTCCTGTGGTGCCCAGTGACTTACAGAAGTGACACCTGTCAACTGATAATTGATAATGCTTCTTAAATAAGATGATGGTCATTTATTTCCCCACTTAACTCCAAATCCACTTCTGTAAGCATTTGTGTGTGTGTGTGTGTGTGTGTGTGTGTTTTTGTTTTGGGGGTACTTTGAGAGAGTTGGTCCCCTGCTCTCATAGTACAATTTGAAATGGTCTTTAAGAACCAACTTGCTAAATATGTGCTGTGCTTAATGCATTGGTGGAAAATGCTTGTGTTGAGTTGCACTATCTAAAGTAACTCTTGTAATGTTACTTTTGTAACCCAGGACCTGCCAGCTCTTATTAACACTGATGAATGTTGCAGATTCACTGTTAGCAGACTCTTCTTTCTTCTCATATTCATGAGTCTTAGCAAGACAAAGACAGATACTGGATCTTGGTGAGAAGCAAATATTATTGTTCATTAATGGTTATGAATAACTACGACTGAAAACTGTCCTAGCAGTCAGTGCCTTCTCTTATGAGGCAGTAAGGTGGGGGTGGGTGATTCCTCTCCATGTGAACTGAGTTAATATGAATTTATGCTTTATCCAGGAATGTTCACTCATTTGTCCTTTTCACTAAAGTCTGCAATGATTGCTGTGGCATCTCAATTATCCAGTCGACTAAAGACAGGATGCACTGTTATGTTTTTTTTAGGTAACAGAAATACAAAACAAATATGTCACCTCAGAATTTTTTGCATGAAGCTGAAGATGAACATGGAAATTTGTGTGTGTGTGTGTGTGTGTGTGTATGTCTGTGTCTATATTTTTATTTGATGAATTCTATAGGTTTATTATGTGTTACTGTATTTTTATCTTATGGATTCTGTAGTTTTATTATGTGTTACTAGGTTTGGTATCTATAAAACTGCAGTCACTTTTATTTGCAATAACTACTTCAGGAATGTCTTCAGATCTGTTTTGAATTTTGAAATAAATATGCATTCCCAAAGAAGCTTTCAGTCATTTTTAAGTCCAGTCTAAGTTATACTTTGGTTCCATATATTTATATTAATTTCTGCTCCTTTATTTGTCAACACTACAAAGTTACTACAGCTCACATGGCTGACTGAAGGAATTGTCTGTTGTTCTGACTTCACAGTCCATTGCACTGTGACATTGGTTCACAGGAAAAAAAATAGGCAACAAAACTCTGTTTTCATGTAGGTTTTTTAAACATCATTAGTGCCTGTCACATTGTGACCAGATGACCCACCTGCAAGTGTAGGGTCCCCCCGCCCACACAGTGCTCCTGCAGTACAGAGCAATATATTGCTGGGCTGCTGTGCTGGCCATACAGTGAGCTGCTAAATCATCTGTCCCCCAAAAGACAGAGCTTGCACAGCAAAGCCTGACCATAAACTTTCCTAAGGATGGGTGAACCAGCATTGCTAACATGCTTCCTTCTCTTCCTGGCTGGATCCTGTAGTGCCAGGACCACTAGTTGAACCAGGACTGATAAACACACAATCATCTGTCTTTCTGTACCACTGAGGAAGCCTTATACATTATTCAGTTTAACCGAATGTGTTACTTTGTCCCAAATTAAGATGAAGTAACAGTAATGAGAGCTAGGACAGAGCAAGTGTTTGGATAACTATGATGTAGTAGCTTTTGTAACAAAAATCAATATGGATGAATTGACTGCCATTTGGATGTCAGTATACCACTATAGTTTGCTTTTTCTCTGTTGTTCATGTAATGTGTTCCAGTACATGTTCAATATTTTCTTCCGCAGAGCTTGCAGTATTACCAAATGTCATACATGATGTGCCATTATTACTTGGCACCGTTATAAACATAATGATGTTGAACAAGAGATGCACTTTTCAGTTGCTCAAGTAAAATGCATGATATTTCTTCTTGCTTTGGTATGTTAATTATTTATTTTACATTTGTTTATCGGGATGGTCCGACTGGGACAATGCCCATTTTCAGAAGAGGCCCGGAGAGAAAAGCTCCAGCCTAAGCTTACACTAAATCGTCACATCAAGTAATAGAAATTATAGACAAAAAAATGAGTGTTAACACATTTACAGGATAAGAACGTAAAAATAGGCTGGCAACGTGACACCATAAAACTCCACTGCCAATTATGAGTGGACAGGCGATCCGCTCTGGTGAACCCTAACTGGGAAAAAGCCAAAAGAAGAAGAAGAAGTAGAAGATCAAATAGAACAAGACTTTAAACACTTGAATATAGACAAATATATGATTGAACTTGTATAGTGGAGGAACATAACATTAGTTAGGAAATTAAGTAGGGAGAATCACTTAGGCAAAGTAGTACATAGTTAGTAATGCTTCCATGGTGAGAGTTGCAGCTAGGAATGTAGCTACTCATAGAGAAGTAGTGTTGTTAGAAGGGATATGTTAACAGAGTTAGTATGTACAGCCAAATCGTATAAGTAATGCTAAGTTAATAATTAACCTGGAGTGTTACATGTGCAAAGCCAGGATTCAAATAAGTGTCTTTTGAGAGAAATTTTGAAATGATTAAGATTGCTTATGGATCTAATACTATGTGGGTACTCCAGTTTTTGGCAACAAAGTTAGAGTAAAGAGAGTTGGGTGCTGTATTGGATACTTTGGTTACTTAGAGCCAGTCTTTGTTAGATGATTGAAGACTACGAATGTTAGAGTAGGATCTTCGTAATGCATCTTGATAACTAGATATTCCAACACAAAACTTCTGTTTCTCTTAGAGGAGAGATCCAAGACTATGAAGAAATTGAATCAATTCAAGATCATGTAGTCCGCAGGTGAAAGCTGAAATGTTGGGGGAGACCAGTTTGAAATGAGGTTTCCAGCTTTGTAGCTAACATTTTAAACCCTTATTCTTACAAACTGTATTGTACACCTTTTCAGCAAGCATTTTAAAGAAAAACAATACAGTTCTAGTTTGTAAATTACTTAAAAGTGTCATAGGTGGTTACTAGGTTATCATCCCGGAGGTCATTTCAGTCCTAGCCATTTCATCCCAATGTAATACCACAGATACTCTAGTCAATATCTAGGATTGTATTTATTAATGACTGCCCATGTCCAGGAGGGTTGTGGGCGCTATCCTGCGTAAGAATTTACAGTGCCCCTTCCACTCGTCCAGGTTCCTTTTGAACAGTGTCATAGCGATGCTGTGCTTCACATGAATTGGCAGCCTGTTCCAAATATGCAGCAGTCGCTGGGAGACAAATCTGTCCCTCCAGCATGTCGTATTCAAGTCACGATATTTAGATCCCCGGAATGGGTAGCTCTAGTCCTGTTTGATTTACAGATGTACAGCTGTATTGTAAGTTAGGCATAAAAATCCTGTTACCCAGCTATCTGAGGATTTCAAATCTCAGAGTCAAAGCAGGAGCATAAGCATAGATTGAGATATAACCACATAACTTTCATTTCATTCATAAATATTGCTGTTTCCTTTACTCAGCTAAAATCTTCATTAAGACCATAAAAGTAACATATACTACAATGCTCAGTGCTGGACCTTCTGCTGTTTGGCATTGATCTACAAGCCAACCCACCTGGCTTATGGTCATCTAACTTTGCAGAGAGCAGTAAAATGAGTGTTGTCCTACATTTCTCCACTGACTATTGCACTGTGACATTGGTTCAAAAAATAAAAATAGGCAACAAAACTCTCTTTTCATGTAGGTTTCGTCATTAGTGCCTGTCACATTGTGACCAGATGACCCACCTGTAAGTGTAGGGACTGCACAGACACACACACACACACACACACACACACACACACACACACACACACACACACACACACACACACACACACACACACACACACACACACACACACACACACACACACACACACACACACACACTGTGCTGCTGCAGTACAGAGCATAGTTAGGTTAGACTATGTTAACAATGTTCCAAGGACAATATCATGAAATAAATGCAGTGTAGTTCATTTTGGTAAACAAAACTTTTCCATGTCATACCATATAGGTGACTCATTCTGCCAGTCAGACATTGTTATAAGTGATCTAGGCACTGTTTTTGATTATTTCTTACCTTCGGGTCTTCCTGCTGCTATAGCGGTTTGGAAATCCTATCTGGTTTAATTAATTTCCAAAAGCTTCTCCTCTAAATCTAAAGAAGTTTCAATTCTTTTTTACTCATCTCTTATCAGACCCGTTATTGAATATGATACCCCTTTTGTCTTGTATTTGTTGAAACATATCATTCAACATGAGATAATCTCAGATTTTCCCAAGTGAAAAGATCAACCCCCTCAAGTATCCTGACAGACTGGCAGGCCTATCTCTGTCCTGTGTCTCTTATAGACCTCACTGCGGTGATCTGCATCTAGCCTTTAAGCCAGGAAAGACCTTCCCCTACCTGACTTCCTTATTCCTTTGACTATAGTTCCTCAAATCATTAGTTATTCATTTTGTTTACTGGCTACATGGGCTGGTGCATTAATCGTTTCCAGCCACAACCTATGTCATAATGACAGTCGACTTTATTCAAACACTGAATTACACAAGTTAGTAGGTACACAGTACTTGACTCTATAATGAGATGTAACACTTAAAAATAAAAGACGTATGTAAAATACTTGACAGTACACTGAGTAGATAATGTATAATAAATTAATGAGAAAAGTAATGCTTAAAATAACAAAAGGAGAGAAAGACTGCTGTGTGGAAATATACAAAACAAATGCACAACAGTTTAAGAATTAGAATGTGTCAGTACACCTGTACTGCCTTCTGCTAAGTTTTTAGTTACGGTCAGACCGAGAATATTTGTATTCATTTGCAAGAAGCTGAATTCGATTTTTTGCATGTACCAAATTCCTGAGTTTTCGGAAGCTGTGGGGTAGTGAATTCCAAGTTGCAGGAACAAGCTTTGAAAATATTTCTTCTCCAATTGCTTTAGTGAAGTAGAGCTTTACCAAAGGAATTGCATTCTATGAAGATGAGTGAAGGAATAAGGACATTCTCTGTGTTGGAATTGGGCTGCTGCTATTGGTGGGCAGTAGGTTCTGTTTAGTAATTTGTAAGGAAAGTAACAAAGTTGCCCTGGCAGTTATTGGCAACCCACTGACTTTTTTACAGTAAGTAACACTGATGTTCTTTTGGGCCATCTAAAGATATGAATAAGCACATCTTCCAGTTATGATATTTACAGTCACTTGAAGGCTGTGGATATTCTGGGCAGAATTCGGTGCAAATAAAGGTAGGCAGTACTCAATTCTGGACATTATCTTTTGTAATACAAGGGCTTTTCTTGATTCAAAAGGAAGTAAGTTAGAATGTTTGTTTGCTAGTCTTAGGTAAGGGCTACAATTGTGATGTTTTGGGCATGGGTATACGAAGGTAGGTTTTGATCAAAGGTTATCTGCAGGTGCATTTGTTTTGTTACTATATATATATATATATATATATATATATATATATATATATATATATATATATATATACACATACATATATATATATATATACATATATATATATATATATATATATATATATATATATATATATATATATATATATACATATATATACATATATATATATATATATATATATATATATATATATATATATATATATATATATATATATATATATATAGTGTCATCATATATATATATATATAGATAGTGTCATATGGGTGTGTATATTTGTATATCTATATCATTTACACACACACACACACACACACACACACACACACACACACACACATATATATATATATATATATATATATATATATATATATATATATATATGGATATAGATATATGCAATGTATAGAGCATTGTGCTATATCATTATTATATATGTGTATTTATATTTGTTTATATAGATGGGCAGATATAGAAGGATATGTAGATATATGTAAGATTATCAGTGCTGCAAAACATCACAGAACTGGTTATCAGCAAAAACTAATCAGAACTTAAGCATAAACCTGGTGTATGCAAATAAAAAAATATATGTTTTTTTTTTGTAGCAGGCAAAGCCCTCATTTGCCCCCTGTTTGTCATATAAACCAAATTGAAGATCGCATAATAATAGAGAATGGGCAAATTTCCCAGCAATCTCATTCCAGCATGTTTGATCAACTGTTCAAATGAATTTGACAGACTAGCTGTTCCAGAAATGAGAAAAGGTATATGTATATATATGAAGAACCCATATATATAGTTGTCCAGGAGGGTGGGGTGGTCAAATGGCCAGATGACCATTTTTAGCCATGATCTGGGTCATTGGTATATAATATACAAATAAAAGAATATCAGTTAAATACAGTAGTTTTCCCTTTGTGGTTACCAACATTTTTAACACTAAACACAGCCGATGTTTTGGCAAATGTGTACAACAAGTAGCATGTAAATATGTAGAGAAGTCCTGTGAAATGAAAACTTTCCATCATTCTTTAAGCTGAATATTAATAAGTTGTTCATAAATTCGGGTGTTTTAGGGAGAATGATTGGTGCCAAGGTGTTTTGTAAGCATTTGCATTGCAGTGAGATAGATCTGTGGGATTTTACTGATATTTTGGATGTGGTCTATTTGACACTGTTATGTCAGTTTGAATGGTCTGATGGCCAGTGCTAGTACGTAAAAGGCCTTTCTATAGTCTTCGGGGTGAACGGTGATTGTTACAGGGCAATGATATCTGTCATCATTTTGTAGAGAGCGTGGTTATGCCTGATTGAAAGAAACAGAGAAAGGCATGGACAAAAATTAGATACAAATGTTTATAGATAGCAGTGGAATAAGTGGTTAGTATGGAGAATATTTTTATAGAGAAGGAGGTTATAGTAGTTGTAGCCTACTATCTGTAAAATTTAAGAATCTTTGGATTTCTTTTAGGTTTTTCTTAATGTTTTTGATGTTTCTTGAGATTCCATTGTCTGTTAATCAAAGAAAGAATTCCATTTTTGGACTGAAAATGTTTTTGACTATTGAATATCCAGTGCTAGGAACAGAAGGGTGGTAATACAGTGGCCAATTTTAGAATTTTGGTAGTAATGATTTCACTTTGCAAACTAAATATTAAGATAGGGTCAAATACTATAACTAGACATTTGTAAGAATCATCTGGATCCATTGGATTAGTGAGGGGTAAGGATTTGTTAAAGGGGAGCAATTGACAACCATTTTTGGGGATCCTAAAATACATTTTTGATTTTACAGGGATTTACTGCATGTTTATGGTCAGACAACCACTCACAAATGTGGTGGAAGTCTTCATGAAGCACATTGTGAAGACTGCTTGGATGGTTAGACACTCTAAGGTGAATAAGGACATCTGCACAAAGGTGCATATTTATGGGGTGTATGCAAAGGGGGGTCCAGTTGATAAATAATGAAAATGGAAAGGGCTGAGTATGGATTCTTGGTGTACTCTGGCGGTGAAAGTGGTTACTGAGGAAAGACTGTTGCTATGCTTTATACAGAAAAGATCATATTCTCAACTGTCTGGAATTTCTCAGAATATCAAGAATTTTGAATTGGTTAGGTCTGTTCCTCAAAAAAATTGTATTTTTTCTGACAAATTATTGAGAACTGCAGTCACTAAATAATGCTAGAAATCTGAGTTTCAAACTTAATGACCTTTAGTAAATGTATGCTAATGCAAAAACTGTTAATCTAGCAGCTTTCTAATTGATGGGTGGTACTTAAATCTGTCCCTGATTTTTTATCCCCCAATATTTTTGGCTTTGTGCATAATTATTGCTCTAAAGAGTTGAGAGGCCTATTGGACAGGAAAAAAACCTTGCTAAACTATTACAGCCAGTTCCTTTGTAGGAGATCATTATAGGTTATAGGTTCAAAGGCAAGCACTAGACTAGCTACCCTTTAATAAGAACAATGTTTTATAAGGGATATGTCATCTACAGAAAAGAATGACTCTGTTTAAGTCCTTAAACAGGGTTACTGTTTTAAGTCCCTTGTCTATGTTTGAGTAGACAGTGCCTATAGTTTTGAAATGAGCAGTAGGTGTAGTAGTACTTGGATGGAGGCCATGTTGTTTGGTTGAAAGAATATGTATGCCTTTTAAGAACTAAAGTATTTGTTTACAGAGCAGTTTTTTTGTCTATAATTTTGCTAAAGGTGATAGAATGACTATGAAGTATGAATGATCGAGCTGAGTCGAGTTGCAATTTTTAGGAAGTAGAATAACGAGAGGGAAATGTTTTCCATTCATTCAGGTATTATTCCCATGAAATGGATGGCACATGTCAGTAAGTGGATGGCGAATAAAGTTAGCTTTTTGTTTTAGGAAATTCTGTGGTGAAGTGGAAGAAATATTTGTTTGGTTTGTTGGTGAGGGGATTGTAAGCTGAGTTATTAGATGGGAACTAAAGTCAGTATTTTCTGTACAATGCAGTCAAGTCACAATCTGCCTAATTTTGTGACTTCAAGAACAGCTGTCACTATCTGTAAAGATTGAAGCAGATTGCTAGGCCTTTCTTTCATATATGTCTCACACACACACACACACACACACACACACACACACACACACACACACACACACACACACATCTACGGGCAATGAAGATTTACCTGTTTCCATATCTTTGAGATGTGGGATGAAACCAAAGTACCTAGAGAAAACACACATGGGTGTGGGAGTTTACTGGGGACCTGCAGGAGACAGATTAAGAGACATCCAGACTCTGGGCTGAGCATGTTCTCTGTGTGCTCTTAAGGGAAATTGGACTTGATGCAGAGAGGTATATATCTGGAAATACTGAGTGTATCCATTTGTATTCCAAGTGAACATCCCTCTCCAGTGTCAGTGGTGAGGAATCAGGCTCCTTGATTACTGGCCCAGCATGGGGACAAAACATATTGGTGGCCAACATATTGGTAGCAGTGTTGGGCATTACGATATATATATATAAAATTCTGCCTTCTGTTGTTGCACACGTTGGAACCTTTAAATCTTCTAATATGTTATCGCCAAAGGAAAAAAAATACATCTTTCAGATTGGATCAAACTCCTTTAATAGTTCAAAATCTTTAATTAGTAATCCAAACTTTATATCAGGCATTAGTAGCAGGAGACACACACAACATCTTTATTAAATAGGAAGCAAAGCAAGATTAATCTGGTTTAAAAAGGTTCTAGTATTTTAAATGCATAAAAACTAAAGTTTTACATTTGTAACATCCGGCATTTTGTGGCATGTCATACAAGAATGCTACAATAATAATTTTGATGCATAATCAGGATTAACTTCAAAATGGAAGAAGTGCATTTTTAATTAATAAAATATCTTTGTTAAGCTTGTAAATTTCCCCTTTTCATATGGCTACATTTTGGGTATCTGGTCTTTGCCTAAGAAAAACAGAAACCATTTACATGGTTACATCTTTCACTTTCTGCTGTGAAATAAATATTTTGTCAGTAGAATGAGAACAGAGTTTAGAATTCTAATGTCGTGTATCTGGGAAACATTTTACTTCTTGAATATAGACCTTAAACAACCACATGCATTTCTCTTTAAGATTCCCAAACATTAATGATATTTTTATGTTTTGCATAAAATGTCACTTGTACTACCACAGAAGCAAACTGTATTGTACAGCTTATTTTACTTCAGATGTTAAGCAAATTTTTAGCTCCAGGAACTAAAAAGTATGACAAGTCCACAATCAGTACACCATTTATATTATTAGATTGTTTTCTTTGTTTTTATTAACTGCTTGATTTAGGACTTCAAACATCTATAATTCTGGCTGCAAATGTTCAGCACAAAAAGGAATTGGCTTTTACACGTAGCTGCTGTTGATAACAGCATTACTTTATTCTACCAGGAAAGAGTTCAGAGTTAACATGCTTACGTTGGAAACGAACACTAAATTCAGCCACACTTTTTTGAAATGAACCATTCTGTTAAAAGCATGACAAATGATCTCAGCAGAATTAGCAAGAGAAAAAAGTGCTGGAAAACATGCCATTTTGAAATATAAATTCCATGGTTTATGGGAAGATACAGTTTACCACGTTTGGTAACTAAACCTAAACTGTTTTCCAGTGTGCTCACGTTTTAAGGTGCCGCCTAACAATCCTGAAAGAAAAATAATAATAGTAATATTTATTTATTTTATTTTATTTTACATCTGTTGACCGGGCTAGTCCAACTGGATATATGTCCATTTTCAGTAGAGGCCCGGGGAGAAAAGCTCCAATGGATTATTACAAGTTTATACAGCAATAGGCAATACAAGATTAAAATTTAAAAATAAAGTTAGACAATATATGTAATGTATAACTATGATAGGAGCAAAACAAAAGAGAAATAATAAAATGCCATAAAACAAAGAAATACATTTTTTTTTTTACAATGGTCGTACAGTATATATGAGATAACATTTATCTACATAGATATTATGTAAAGTAAAGTTATAAAGGGTATAGGGAGAAGAGAATGAAGGTATTAAGGTATAAGAAAAGAGAGAGAGGAAGAGGGAAAGTTAATCTGGGTTGGTACAGGGACAAAGCCATTGATTATTGAGATGCATTTTCAGTTGTCTTTTAAAAAGTGAAAGTGTGGACAAAGATGTGATATCAGAGGGTAGTCTGCTCCACATTTTTCCAACAGAGATGGCAAAGAGACAGTCCCCTGCAGAGTTATTAGGTTTGGGAGTATAAATCAGTAGTTTGTTTGAGGAGCGTAGGTGTTTCATGTTATTGTAAGGTGTACGTTAGAGAGTATTGGTATTTTAGTTGGTTGGTATAGAAGTCTGTGAACTATTAAGAGCTGTTGAAGTATTAATTTGTTGGGAAATTCAAGCCAACCTAGTTGTCTTAGGTACAGGCAGTGGTGAGTTCTAAACTGGGATCCTGTTGCAAATCTAGCAATATTATAATAAGATGTAGCAAGTTTCTTAAGGTTGCTTTTGGAGAGATTAGTATAAATGGGGGAAGCTTATAGAGATAAGGTGAGATCTGGCTAAGATGGTTCTTGTTTCATGTGTAAGGAAGGGTTTAATTCTGTAAAGGGAAGATCCAATTTTTTTGTTAACTACTTTTATTGTGTTGTTGATGTGAGAGTCAAAGCTTAGATTATTGTCAACAATTATTCCTAGTAATTTTGTAGTTGAGTCAGGAGAAATGAGAGTGCAATCAGTGGATGTGAGAGTGAAATTAAGTGGGGTAAATTTACGGGTAGGTGAGAACAGTAACAGTTTGGTTTTCTTGGGTTTGAGGAGAAGGCAACGATCAGAGAACCATTGTTCAACAGTAGAAAAGGCTTTTCGGGTAAGAGTCTGGAGTTCATTTTGAGAGGTGGCACTGCATATTATAGTAGAATCATCTGCATATTGTATGCAGGTGGTGTTAGGGATGGCTGATTGGAGGTCATTAATAAAGATCGAAAATACAAGAGGGCCTAGGATAGAGCCTTGAAGTACACCTAAAGAGATAGGAAGAAGATTAGATAGTGAATTTTTCCAGAGTACTGCCTGCTGTCTGTTTTCAAGGTAAGATGTAAACCAAGTTAAAGAAGGGGTATCAAGTGAGAGAGATTTTAGTATGTGCAGGAGAAGTTTATGATTAACCATGTCGAAAGCTTTAGATAAGTCAATGAAGACTGAAGATGATAGATAATTATTGTTGCGGTTGTAGTTGATGGTATTGGTAAAGGAGAGTAAAGCAGTGGTAGTACTGTGGGAAGGTCTGAATCCATGCTGGCAGTTAGCAAGTAGATTGTTTTGGAGAAGGTGGTTAAGAAGTTATTTGTGGATACATTTTTCCATGATTTTAGCTAGAGGTGATAGAAGTGCTATGGGGCGATAGTTTGAGAAGTCATTACAGTTCCCCCCTTTGTGTAGTGGGATAATGTGAGATATCTTCCAGATAGAAGGGAAAATTCCTTCATTAATAGATCTATTTATCAGAATAGAAATGGGGTACGCAATGGCTTTGGCTCCAATTTGCAAGAATTCTGCAAAAAGTTTGTCTGCAGAGCGGGTGGTAGGTTTTAGTTTTTGGAGCAGTGATGAGACAAAGGTGGTAGATACAGGTTGTAAGTGAAGAGAAGGAGGAGTATTTCCTGCAGGTAAGAGTAGTTTAGAGGTGTCAGGGGATAGGTGACTAGCTAGAGTTTGGATGGTATTAGTGAAGAAAGAATTAAAGTCATTGGCTATTTGTGTGGGATTGTCAGGGTTAGAATCCTGAGGGTTTGGTGTGATAGACTGGCTTGGGGATAAAAGATTATTAATACTGGCCCAGAATTTTTTAGGTTCAGTTTTGGAGGTTCTTTGTAATTGGAGGTAATAGTTTTTTTGTCTGTCTGGATGGCTTTTTTCGTACTGTTCCTAAGCTCTTTGAAGTATTGGTGGTCTGTCTGTTTTTTTGTGGTACACCATTTTGCCCAAGATTTGTTTCTGAGAATAATTTTTTGTTGTTGGTCAGCCAGGGAGCTGTTTTAGCTTTGGTTCTAATAGTACGATTTGGGACATGGTGATCAAGGATAGACAAGAAAGTGGAATTGAAGTAATTTACTGCTTTGTTAAGTGGGAGATATTTTAGTGGGGAACCAGTTACATAGTCCTAACTCAGTTTGAAAATGTTCAATGTTAAATTGCTTTTTGGAGCATAGTGTTCTATAGGTAGTAGGTAAAATTAGGTTGGTTTTATGTCTAATGATATATGTTAGTGAGTGGTCACTTAGGTCTTCTGGTAGGGTACCTGATTGGTAGTTCTGTTGGGGAGTATTTGTGAGGATCCAGTCTAAGGTGGTTTCATTACTGTTGGTTTTGTTAGTTCTAGTAGGACTATTAATGAGTTGTATGAAGCCATAAAGGTTTATATGGGAGGTGGGATTTGTATTGTTACAGGTATACCAATCAATGTTAAAGTCGCCGAGGACTAATGTTTCTTGGGGGAGGTTGGTGGAGAGTGAATTTAGGATACAGTCAAGAGTGTTAATGTTATTTCCTGGAGGGAGATATGCACAAATGATATTTATGACTTTACTAGTGTTGACTTGAAGTTTGGAGCTGATTACTTTGGCTTTGTTATCTATGGTAAAAGTCAGATTAAGATTACTAAGATGGAATTTTGTTTTGTAGAGAATTGTTACCCCTCCTCCCTTTTTGGTAGTGCTATCAAGTCTAATGATGTTATACCCGGGTGGAGTGATTTCATTGTCTTTAATGGTAGGCTTAAGCCACGTTTCAGTTAAACATAAAATATCAAATTGATGGACTTCTAGAAGGGCATGAACTTGAGTGATTTTGTTGCAAATACTTTGTATGTTGAGATGGGCAATAGAGAGAGAGTTGGTAGGTATGGAGGATAATAGAGAAGTAGGTTTGTCTTGAATTCTGTGGACATTGGTATTGGTATGGTGTGGGCCAGGGTTAGGATGAATATCTCCATCCAATAGTGAGTGGAGGATTTTAAAATATTTTGGTTGGAGAAGTTTATAAATACAGTCAAATATTTTCCTAGTTTTTAGTTTGCTTGATTTGAAGTGTGCTAGTCTGTGGTATTTAGCTAGTACGCAGTTAGGCTGAGAGGTGAGATTTAAGAAGGTGGGAGAGAAAGGTGATATAGCTGTAGAGGTATATTTAGAGGGAAAAGGAAGAGAAGAGTTAAGTGAGTATTCGTAGGATGTTAAGAGGTACATAGTTACAAGAGAAGATAAAAGTGAAAAGCAGATAAGCAATTTAAGTTGTGAAGGGAAGAAAGTTGTACACATTATAATGATTAGGGTAGTGAGCAAAGGGATAGAAGTAGATTGTAGGTTCAGATGGGGAGAAGCAGTTTGATTAGGTAAGTGGGGAGGAGCTAGATTAGTTAATTAGTGGGTGTGAGGTACAATAAAGAGGTTTGGAGGGGTTTATGGAGTTAACAATCTGATTGGATTGGAGAGGGTAGGGGCGTGCCTACTAGAAAAATAAATGTATGGCCACCGGGGGCCGGGTGGGAATTGGGGGCAGGGTAGGGGAGCGGAGTGAGCCCGAAGGGTGAACGGAGCGGGTTCAGACAAGAGAGTAGACAGTGAGGGAAGACAATCAGTAGAGAGGGAGAATTTAGCAGTTAAGTTTGAAAGTGAAAGAAAGTAGAGGTAAGTTAAGAGGCTAGTATAAGGAGCATATATATGTCAGAGAGCTCAGGTGAAGAAAAAATGTACTCTGGGATACAAGTGAGAGGTGGAAGACATCTACGTAGGGAAGAAACTGAAAGAACATCAGGGTTTGGAGGTCTGAGTAGAGAAATAAGTTTAGTGAATAAGGATACAGAACTGGAATGATAAGGCGCCACCTAGTGGCCAGTAACTTAATTGCAACAAATTGTTCTAATACAAGGGTAGCAGACTACAAGGAGAGAAGGAGTTGGGCTGCATTTAAAAAGCAGAGAGTATAGGCTGTCTGTGAGCGTTTCGTAATAGGACAGAAAGAGATAGTTGGGGGGGGGGGGTTGTAGGCTGCTGGCTATCCTGAATGGGAAAACTTGCCTAGCATAGCAGGGTTTATAGACCTGAAAATTTGGTGATAAGGTCTAGTATCTAGAGCTGCACATACTTTAACTGTCTTAATAAGCTAGCTTCTCAGGGAGCTGGTGGTAGATTTCTTAGTTCAAATAGCTTCCACACACTTCTAGGAGGGTGAAGTCAGGTATTAGGTACAGGAGTGTACCGGTTCACCAGGCTGGTAAAGTGGAAGAAAGAAGATAGTGAGATAGATAATACCAGGTTTAGAAGGCAAAAGAAAACAGGTATACAGCTGCAACTACATGTAGTAAACACATAAACATTTAGTAATCTAAATTGTTCTAAATATACTAGCCAGAACAGTCATTAAATTGTCTTTATTAAGTCTTAATAAATATTAAGATGGTTTCAACTGTTTAGTATTATTACAGTTTTTTTATTAATAGTTAATATTTTAATAATAAATACCTAGATGTTTTTGTTTAGCAGAAGGTGCCACAGTTTTGTATTTACATTTATATTTCATGACTGTAGTAACACCTGCCTTGATGTAGTTTGCTCCGAAAACTTGAACACCTGAGGGGCAGAACAGCACTTGACTTGGACTTTTGCCTTGTGTCCATCCACATCCCTATGTGCTTGATTGCTTTACTGCCTACTCATAATCATGTTTAATTGCTTATATTCTAAACTAGATGAATTTGCAAGTTTTCACATTTGGGGTTTATTTGAAGTTACCTGTAAAAGTTTAAATGTAAAGGGCTTCTCATCTAGATTATGTGGTCAACAAATTAGAACAGTTCACCCAGTAAAACTCAAGAACAAGAAGAAAAGACATTTAAACATGTTTAGATTCAGACTTGCTGATCTCAAAGAGCACCTTCTTTGCCACATTTACACCTCATTTATACCCCCTTTGCCTTCTTCTCTACTGACTGCTTATGCTGAACCCCTGTCATCTAGCTGGTAGGTCTCAACTTTCAGCAAAGAGAGTAAGTAGCATTTAAGAGTGTCTCTGTCCTAAGGCTTCCTAGAGCAAGGGCCAAGAGCTGAAGGTCACATCTGCCACACAGGGCCACTATACTGTATGATCATATTTTTGTTTACCCTGCTGTATAAGGTAGGTTACACAAGTTAATGGAAAGTAGGACATTTATATTGACTCCTGCATACCTTAAAAACAGTCTGTGCACAACACTTTCCAAATTTATGTGCATCAATCACTGGTTGTCAACATCTTTGTGAGACCACCTTATGAGTATAGATTTCTATCCTGGGTCCACCCTCAGAAATAGGCGGGCTTTTCTCTGTTTTTTTGAATTTGTCTTCCCCAACCAGCAATATGGTACTCAGATCACTATTTGAACCCATATCATTTATGGCACAGATAGGTAACCTGGCTTTGCATCCTATGCAGGTCAGTAGGAACAATGGTTATCTGTGAGCTCACAAGCTGGCCTGGCAAGATAGGTAAGATTTTTGGGGTGGAACAATAATATCTGTTAGTTTGGAGGGTAGGGCTATGTGGAAACGATCTGTGGTAGCGACACAAGACAAGCATATCTGTGGTGTCTTCATCACCTGCATGACCAAGGCCTCATTCACTCAGCAGTAACTGTGTACATCTTTGGTATCTCTTCTAACCATTGTTTAACAGATACTAAGCCTGTGGATAAGCACAGCTGACTGAGCAAATCTCTGGAAAGGACTTCTTATCTGATTCCATGATTCAAATAATTTCCTCTTCAGGGTTTAATTTCAATATTGAGAGGCAAGAGGGTCAGGCCTTGTTTTGGGGCAGGTTACGTGCTCCTGAATATAAATACCTCTTATCATTTAGACGCACCCATTGGTTATTATCTGGATGATACAATAGTCATCACACTCATTTATGCTACCAATGGATAATCACTGGAAAAGTCCTAAACAGCAGTCACAAATCTAACAAGACTTTCATGTCTAAGCCCAACTTTACTGGACTGGTGAAATTCTTTCAGTGTTCATGACCCTGTTATAACAGCATCCTTGAAAATAGGTCTGAAATCACTGCTATATGAAGAAAGAGCTCTGAAACTCCTCAGAGCAATGTATTGTATAACAAATTTTTATTCCTGTTTTGGCTTTCCTTCCTCGTGACATAAACAAAACACTTGAGCTGTCCCCCTCCAGAAAGATTAATCTGCTTTAGGCTTGATTTAAAAAAGCTGAAATAAAATCTTGTTTTAAAAACAGCTTTCTTTAAGGGAAGCCTCCATTCATGGCCTTATACTAAGGCTACAGTTAGCCGAGTGACTTGCTAAAGAAACCCCATCAGTTAAGTGCAATGAACAGTAAAGAACAATATGTTTTCTGCTGTGGGATGAACAAACACTGCTTTCATTATGTGGTACACCAAGATATGAACCAATTGTTTGGTACACTCATCATTTTAAAGTGCAATGTACTTTTTCAAACCATATTATCAAATTCCAAGCGAGTCACATACAGGCGATATTATATATAGCAGAACCAAGAGGCATTCAATGCCTGTATTGTGTGATCAATACCTGAAAGTCATTGATATCTAGAAATCCTGTTCTATTAATTCTTGTCTGTGCAAAGTCCATTACAGTACAGAGTACAGTACTGCATCAAGTACATCAGAGCACAAATGGAAAACATTCCTGTTTCTGTAAATCTAGTATAGCAGATTTTAATAGACTTTAGTAAGATGACGAAAACAATGCTAAGTCAGGCGTAGTTATGCGTAGTGCTATTTCAGAGGTGGAATTTTAAGTTAGCAAATGCTGATTACTTCTAACAAAGAAAGCATTATATCAAAATCCGATATCCATCTACATAGTATTACTCTCTGACATTGTATTTGCCTTTACTTAGTAATCAGTATTATTGTTAATAATCCCAAAAGCCGTGTACTAATGTACCGCAACTAGTTTACCTTTATATCTCTGTCAATTTATTTCTGCATTTAGTGCTACAGACAGATTTATGGGTTTGTTATTAGGTGTGTTTTCTCCAGTTTGTGGCTGGAAAGGGTTTTTTGATAGCTCAACTATCCTTAGTCAACAAGCAAATAACTAACTAAATGAAAAAGTAACTCATCCACAACACAGGAACACAAAACGCAATGCAGAACAAACACCAAGCCAGATATCCACAGCAAAATTGTTTTATTGTCTCTAGCACTTTGGCTAAAAAGCCTTCAAGGTGTAAAACAGTGTAAACCAAATGCACCATAAATACTATACCTCATTTAAACAACTAACAATTCAGTCACATTAAATTAAATTAAAAATCTCCAGTTAGACTTAGTATTCAACCTGTTTTGGAATCAGTGTATCAAATTTCAATATATATATAGAAAGATTCTGTATGTAACAGTTTTTTTTTTTTTTTTTTACCAGGACACTGTCATATTAACCAATATGTATTTTTTTCCTAGTATAGTGCCCTGTAGTCCCCCCAACTTTACCATCATGAAACGTTTTAAAATATTCAGTTATAGGGCTTTCCTTTCTTTCCTTACTAATATTTCTCGCAAGTTCTGAAAGTCTAATTTTAAATGTTCTTTTGCTTTCTCCTACATAAAATTTGTTGCAAGGAACAAAGTAAAGTAAATTTAAAAACATGGCTGTGTTAAAATTGAACCTGTTTGTCCAAGGCAACCTTGGTGCTAAATAAATGAACCTGGTACTGAGTGAATCTGTGCAAAGGCAAAATTATAGCTAGATTACCGAGGGGGTTGTGAAATGCATATTCCTTCCACTTTACAGATTGTTCCTTCACTAGGCCCTCACATTCTCCTAGGATCAGATACTAACTTTAAGATTTCACACAGTCCCACTCATCCTGCCGTTTTACTACGTAAACCATCATACTGTCTACTGTATTTTCTTATATCCCCTACCGGTAACACTTTGTAAACCTGTTCTTTATCATGTTTCCTCTCTTAGTTTCAAAGAAGAACCACGGACCTGGTTACATGCATGTTTTAGCTACCAGATATCTTCATTGTTGTAAATAGAAATGTGAGCTACCTCTTAACTAGCCCTGTACTTATGTCCACAAAAGACAAACATGTCCATTGTAGCCTGCTACCGGTCTGTCTTCAGGAAACAGCAATCTGTATGTCAAGGAAAGTAACACAGATCACTAACAGAGGTGCCTTTTCTATATTTTTTATTCTTACAGGCACTAGATATATAAACTTCATAGTTCACTGATTTGCCAGATACAGCCGTCCTGGCTTGCCACCAATGCAAGGCACAAGACCACTGCAGCAGAGTCAGAACCCCTCTCCTGTTTTTCTCTCACATTAACAAGTCACTGCATTAGTAAGTCAAAATGTTCACCTTTCTGTCTGTGAGACCATGTAAAAATAATAGGCAAGTTTTATTCTGTCATTACAACTCATATCAATGTGAAACTTATTATAAAAGATAATGCGCGTGTATAATCCCATGCTAGAAACTTTGCAGACTATCAAATCAGACCCCTTTTAGTATTCTAATTCAAGAACAGATAAAGCTACCGGCAGCACAATCCTAATCTCTTCTCCTGATCTTTTTGTGGTAAATACCAGGAAAATCTAATTCTGTCATACCATTGGTCACTGCTTACAGATATGTCATCTATTATCCAAGCTGGAAGGATTATCAGTTACCATACATATGGGTTATGTAGGAGTCAAGTCAGGCTAAGCATGTTGGCCAGTTAATTCAGCCTAGTAATCACAGAGGGCCTAGCTTAAAATCAAAAAAAGAAGAAAAAAGTGAGAAAGAGAGGGAGGTGATAGCTAGGACTGACGTTATTAGTTGTTTACCCCCACCCCCCCAAAATTACAGAACATTATTTAATGTTTGCATCCTTACCACTCAACCAATGAACATTAAAAGTCATAACTCAGACTTGTAAATATTATCTAATAGTATAAAAAAGAGAATAATTTTCTTATTTTACAGAGGAGAATGCATTAAGATAGTACACCACATGTAATTAGTTATAGGAGTCTCAGTGTTGGCTTAGTTCAGTTACTTGATGATGAATGCAGTTATCAGGTTTATCGTTATAAATACGATAAGTAATTGTAGGAGGAGCAAGGGCAAATCTGAGGGGAAAATCATAGCACTTTGCCTAATACATAAAGGTTGAGGGGTGTGCTTGCATTTGTCTTGCTAGTAATATAAGCCCAGAGTACTAGTTTGCATCTTCCACAGTCTTAAAGGGGACATGTTCCCTAATCCCATGAAAAAAAAAATATGAATATGGAATGTCTTCAGAAATTGTATTGACTAGAGGTTTTAATATAGAATGCACAGAATTCAGACTTTATTGAACACATCCCTTTAGACAGGTGTTTTTTTTTTTTTACCAAATGATCATATTGCTCATTAGTAACAAGTTTGTTGGGAAAATGTCCTTCTGGACTGCATTTTGTGAAAACTATAAAAAATACAAATAAATGGAACTTCCTTCAGTAATCACCATCCTTTTTTATCTGTAAAAATAGACATTTCAAAGTCCATAAACATGTTTTTAGCAGATAGATTGTCAAAGTCTACCCAGTTGTGTCAGTGGCACAACAGACAGCACACTCACCTTTGGTGCAGAAGGCTATGGGTTCTATTCCCGCACCAGACAGATGGATTGCTGACACTGTAATGTAGCATAAGAAGGGTGCTGCACTCCTGAATGTATTGTCCTTTGGATGTGACATTAAACTGAGGCCTGAAGTTGTGGTAGCTCAGGTGGATGTAAAATATCCCATAATACCTATTGAAAAGAGTAGGGGGAAGTTTCCTGATGCCCTGGACAAATTTCCCCTAGTGGAATGAATTCCACCTTGGGTCTCTCCTGAAAAGAAGCTACTAGCCTAGAGGGACTAACCTGGTAAACAAAGGATAAATAAAATAAATTCCTTTTTTAATTTCTCCAAGTCTTTTGGTTTTCTAATACATTGATGAGAATGGACCCATTCCTAAGTCAAAGTATGATTAAAGTTCTTGAAATTAGTATTATTTCATTCTTTTATGTTAGCCAGAAGTGCTCTTTGCAGCACCTGCAATGTGCCCAGTAATGATTCCTTTTAAAAGTCATATGGAGTAGCATGTATCGGTATCATATCTAAGTACGATTGTAAATTATTTTTTATAAGACCCATTGCTCCTACTTCTATTAGAAGAGTTTGGGTATCCTTCCACATTGCCCTCATTTCTACCTGCAGATCCTCATATTTTATGACTTTCTTTTTCGCAGTACGTAAGACACTGTAGCCACTGGTGAAGCAATTTCAATGATCAGTGCTACTTTTGTCTTCTTTTCATGAACTATGTCTGATTTTCTCACACCCATTTTATGATGGCCAGGTCCACCTCTGCATCCCAAGGTGGTGACCACTCACTTACTATGCAAGCTTTTAATGAGGGGGTGCACTCATGCCAAATTCAGTGAAACAGATACTGAAGCTGCATCTCACACTGGAGGACAGAAGGTGGACACTTTATCCCTTTTACTACATATCTGAGTCTGAAAAGATTCTAAGCCAGTTGTTTGTGACCATCTGTCTTATGGTGATGGATCTCATTCCAGATGTTTCTGTAGGGGAACTGAGAGATTAATGAACTGGTGAAATTAAATGAAGATAGCACCTTTGGAAGACACTAAGTTCCTTGTTAGAGAGACTGTTTCTTCAAGTCCCCACAGGAGAATTGTCTGTAGTATTCGTAGAACAATCCACTCCTTTTCCTTCTGCAGAAAGGTGGGTGTAATGAACCCTGGGCCAACTACAGACCTATATGCCTCTTGTATGCCTCCTACGACTAAGGTAGCCATTTTATACAAAGTGGTGCATGAGTAAAGGACTGACTACCTGGACTACTTAGACTGCCAACAAGGAAGTACTGCTTGATTTGCTGCTGTCTAACTGAACTTCAGAATATCTGCCTAAGTGCTAAAGCCATAAATCATCAGGGTCTACTTAATAGTTTCCCCTCAGCTGTTTGGCAGTGCCCTGTATAGATGCAGGCACATTAAGTTGAAATTTTTCCTGTAAAATTACCATTGAAATTTTACCAGTACCTAGTTGCATACAGGACAACTAGTTTGCAGTGACAATCACTGCCCCCAGAGCTGCAAACTAGATCCTCCTGATATTTCTTTATATTCTCACTCCAACTGTCTAATCAGTAAAAAGGGTCTGTTGCCATAGATATGAAATTTCTCACTATCTCCGTTACCAGCTTAGTGGATATAGGCATCCTGAGGCAATGTAGAAATTGCCTCAGGTTTACAAGAGTTAATTCTGAAACAAACTGATATGGTATGTGAGAAATGTGTTTACACTATGTCACTGGAGGCAAAGGTCTCACATAAAAGCACTCCTGATGTAAATCAAGTTGTCAGTAGTACACATACCATCCCTCACAATTAAAAGCAGACACATGGACCCACATATGCTGAGGCACTTAAATGTAACCTTCCTAAACCCCAAAGACCTCCTGGGTGACATACACATAACAAATACCCTCAGCAGCTCCAAATGCAGTCTTTCAAAACAACACCCATATCAACACAAAAAGTTACATCTCATGGAACCTCTACTCTAAGCCCATAAGGCAAGCCACCATACAATCCAACATTCTGGTTATTGTGAGACACACTGATGTCCCTCTGACTAGGCTGAATAAGGAGAAAGCCACAGTCAGTTGCTTATCAGAGGCCACGATCCGCCACATTACACACACCCTCAAGTCATTGGACCACAAGTATCAATATGATTCAGCCATAGTCCATGTGGGTGTAAATGACCTGAGACTTACCCCCATAGACTATATGAACAGAGACTGGTATCATAATCATGGTCTCAATCTGAATGCAAAGAAATGCATCATCATTCCCTTTGGTAAAGACAATGTCTAGTCACGCTATCAAATTAACAGCAATAGCTTATGTACCTACATAGTGGTAAGAGATCTGGGATCACAAGTAGTCTGCGGCCTTAACTTTGACCACCACGTGTCTACTGTAGTAAGGAAGGCTTTCTGTATAGCACACTTGATTAGCAAAGGCATCACCTCTAGAGGAAAAGAGCTTATAACCCTTCTATGCTCACCACTAATCTGAGTATAATGCCCCTTTTGGCATGTACCGTACAAAGCACTTGTAGCAACTGGAGAGACCTCAGAGGTTCAACTAAGAAGATCAAGGGACTCCAGCACTTGCCTTACACAGATCGACTAAAGTCCCTGTTGTATACTCAGTATCATATAGACTTCTTAAGGGTGACTTATGCCTAGCTTACAGAACAATCTCCAACCCAAACTTAATGAATTTGTTGCACATCTGTAGAATAAATGGAACTAGAGCTACCCATTCTAGGGACCTAAATATGGCCTGTGACTTGACTGGAGGAACCGATTTGTCTCCCAGTGACTCCTGCATCTTTTGTATAGGCTGCCAATTCATGTGAGCACCTCTATGACACTGTTTAAAAGGGTCTACATTATATCATCGAACGCTTAAAAAAGTGAACTCTGATTGATTGACCTAATTTAAGCGAAAACTTACAATCTCGAACTGTCAGATCAGCGATTTTATTTCACAGGGAACAAAATCGCTGATCCAAAACACATGCACACAACACAAGCACATCAAACAAACAGAAATCCACACACATACACCTAAAGTCTGATACCTAACCCTACACTAAACTATGTACACACCACTAACTACCCACTTACCTTAACCCCAACCCTAACCCTAAGGTCCGTCACTATAGCACACTCACCTCACTCGCTTCCTAACCCTAACTCACTTAAATCTGCCCTAACCCTCATGTCCACTCAATCGCACACACACCTAACCCTAGCCCTAACCCTAACTCACCTAAATCACCCTAACACTCACATCCACACAATCGCACACTTACCTGAATCTGACCGGTAACTTTCCACCATAACACTGAAAATACCGAAGCAACAGAAACGGACAACCAAATTCTTTCCCTAGGAAAAAATTCAAGTTTCTGCTGCTTCGATATTTTGCAATTTCGCAAAAATAAGTTTGATCAATCAGCGCTCGCTTTTTTAAGCGTTCGAGGATATAATATAGACCCATTTAAAAGGAACCCAGATGAGTGGATGGGGCACCATAAAGTCTTACTGGGGATAGCAACAACAACAACAACCCTCCTGGATATGGGAAGTCATTACTAAATGCAATCCTGGGTTTTGACTAGAGTATCTATGGTATTACATTAAGATGAAATGGCTAGGCTTGAAATGACCTCTGGGTTGATAGCCTAGTAACCTGCTATGAGCCTATGATCTTATGACATGGAGCTCTTGGAATATGTGTCACAGGCTGGAATGAGCCTAGCATTGAGCAGAATCTTACCTTTTCCAAGGATGATGCCACAGTAAGAATAAAAGATGACTAACTTTAATAGTTGCCTTAGTTTCTGGTGTCAATCTAAGGAGGTGCAGTATTTGTCAGCATGGAAGGAGATGGTCAACAGACCTCACTGCTTTGCCAGGGTGGTCTGCACCTCTCTCTTCTATGCTTTGAATATTAGCTAAAACATTGTTCTCCCAGCTGTGCTGTCTTCACCCTACAGAATGCTGATATCTGTGCAGTCACCGAGACATAGTTTAAAGCCACAAAGAGCACACAGACAATGCAATGTTATGATGTCTTCCACACATTAAGATCAGCTACTAAATAGACAGGGACTAAAGGTAGAGGTGTCTTGATTTACATCAAAATTAAATGTACATCAAGGGTGGTCAAGCAGGACAATACACTTGAGCTTCTCCCTGTTCAAATCGCCATAGGAAAAATTTCATACCACTTCCTTTTAAGCTATAGGTCCCCCTTTATGACCAAGGAAACCCATACCATGCATTTAAATGTATTGGAAACACTCATCATCCAACCCAATACCATATTCATTGGTGAATATAATTACCTCACTATTAACTGGGAATGACACACAACACCAAACATACAGACACAGAGATTCCTGAGTTTTGTAAACACAAACTTCCTGGACCAGATTCTCAATACACCAACAAGGAGTGCAATCGTACTGGATCTGGTCCTCAATAATATGGGAGAGTGCTCCACACCCCCTAGTGTAAAGTATTCTCTGGTAAGGTCAGACCACAAAATGGTCTCATTTGAAGTAAAAATAAAACCAGGAACCCCAGCTAACCTGCGGTAGTCAGGAACTTCTCTAAGGCTAACTTCCTACTAAACAACGATGACCTGGCAAATTTTCAAGCCCCCGTAAATCCTGAGAACACTACTGCCTATGTGGAACTGTTCACAGAAACCCTATAAAAGCATGTTAATTGCTGCATAGAGACAGCTATACCCACCAGGAAGAAGTACAGATTTGACTCAAAAAACAAGCCACCCTGGTGGAATCACAACATCAGTTGGCTGTATTACATAAGGAAGAAAATCATGGCAAAAGTAAAGGTGTATAAGCACCTAGCAGGATAAAAACTCTCATCAAACTAAACAAACAACTCAGAAGACATATAAAGTTTACCAATGCCAGATTTGAGATAAATTTGGTCTCCCAGGCCAAGAACACCCACAAGCCATTCTTTAGCTATGTCCATACCTCAAAGGCAATACACACAGTTGTTTGCAGAGCTCATTATTAATGGAAACACCTATACTGAGCCAGAAGACATAGCAAACCTATGACAGTCAAATTCCGCTCCAACTTTACCACTATCTTCCCCTTAACCTTCCATCAGGAAATAGCATGAAATGTAATTTCCCCAGCTATTACTAGGGGACAGGTCCTTAATGCTCTCTCTAAGGCCAAGAACACTGTATCAATGGGCCTAGGCAATATCCCAGGATCCCTTCTAAATGGAATAAAACATTACCTATTACACCCTCTGGAATTGTTATTTAACTGTAGCCACCAAGCAGACATCATGCCTCATGAATGAAGAACAGCAACAGTCAGTCCTCTGCACAATGGTTGGCCATCTACAAACCCTGGAGACTACAGACCCATAAGTCTCACTAGACTCATATGCAAAGCTATGGAAAGAATTATCATGCAAATGACCTGTAATAAAATAGGAAATCTCCACAGAATGGACCTAACCCAATTTGGTTTGTCAAAGGTCACCAAAGTAATGGATGAGGGCAAAATGGTTCACACTGTCTACCTTACATTTAACACAATACCCCACTCAGGTATTATTGACAAACTCAAGGGGTAGGTACAAACCCTTGTGTCACCCAGTGGATAGCCAACTGGCTCAATGACAGGACAGTAATTTAGAACTGTGGAGTCCTTCTCTACAGAGAGGCCATTCACAAGCAGAGTCCCTTAGAAATCTGTCCTGAGACTGCTCCTTTTTGGCATTTACTTCTATGAAGTCAAGGCCAATGTCAGTGGCTTTTGGCTGATTAAACTTGCAGATGATTGCAAATTAGGAGCAGTCATTGAATCCCCCTCTAACACAAATGTCTTCCAGGAAGGGCTGACACAGACAAACAACTGGTGTCAGAGCCATGGACTAAAACTAAATACTAAGAAATGCATAATAGTATCTGTGACGGCCTCTGTACCCTGGACCAGTAGTCATGGAGCTTCAGTTCTCACCACTGACACTGGTGAGAGACTATCACTAATATCAGGAATGAATTTACACAGTATTTTCAGATACAGCTGTCTTCATCAAGCACAGATCTCCCCCAAAAGCACACAGGGAGCATGCTCAAGATCTGAGACTGGACTCTTTGTCTCTCCAGATCCCAAACAAGACTCACTTTGGAGCACTGTGTTCCAGTTTCAAGTAGCTGACACACCCAGACCTGGGTATTTGATTTTCACCCCCCCAGGGAAAGGCTGGTACAGATTTACTAGCTGTACCCCTTCTGCCCAGACTATAAGGTAACTATGCTGCCACCAGTCAACTACTCTCAGGTCTTACAAGGGTATCCAATTATACTGAGTAAAATCAATACTAATATAAATGGTAGAATGTAACCAAAGCATCAAGGCTTCTCAGAGTGGCCAAGGCGTCACAAAATAAACACGAGTACTCTCAAGATATTAAAAGTATACTATAAAAGACCAGCCACAATAAAAGGTATAAAAATATTTAATAATAAATGATAAAATAAAAAACATGAGAATAATAAATATGTAAGTACAATAAACCCCAGAATTCAATCACAGGAAAAATTAAAATAACACAGTTGGACAGATTCAAACAAATACAGGAAAAACAATAGTTACCTAATCTTGCTGCATTTCCAGACTGTCTAAGGAATTACTGTTCCCTAGCTAACTTAATTAATACAGCAAGGCAAATTTAGATGCTGAGATGCTTACTTCCACAAGGCAAGGTGATGAGCTTCTAACTAAACTGAACTGAACTGACTGTCTGTAATGAGTGACACAGATCTTTTATATCTGGTTCCAAAGAAAACAAAACAAACTGCTGTGTGAGTTCCATCCTTTCAGTGTTGGTTATAGAATGGCATCACATTTGATCACCTGACGCTGGTATAATACACACTGAGAGTTTTACTAAGATCTGTTGCAGTGTATGGAACCTATAAAACAATTTGAAAAACTTCTACTCTTCCCTTCCATAATTCTCTGTTTAAATATATACATTTAATCAGTTATAATAACACTGTTGATACATTTTTAATACAAGCCACTGTACAAATCAGTGTGATAGTCAAATGACACAAAACTCTTTACAAGACTTCCAGATAATTATGCTGGCATATGTTACACATGCACTGCCCTGTTTTCCCTGGCACAGATGGCAGTACCTCACATCATCACAGTATGCTTCAAAAAATCATACACATTTGTTAACCATCATATTGACAACACACCCCTAAAAGTTGATCCAGTAGTCAAGGACTTGGGGATACATCCAGACAGTAATCTAGCTTTTGACTATCACATGTCTAGAATAGTGAGGAAATCATTCTATGCTGTGCAACTAATAAATAAAGGTATGGCATCTAGTTCCAAGCAAGTCATTTCTCCACTGTATTTGGCATTCATCAGACTTGTCATAGAGTACAATGCCCCCTCTGGTATGTACCTAACCAGGCATATCCAACAATTGGAATGTCCAAAGAGGTTCCTCACTAAATGAATACACGGCATAAGTAACATGTCTTGTACAGACCACATCAAGGCCATATCCCTGTATTCTGTCTCCTACAGGTTGTTTCTGGGAAGATCTATGTTTGGCATACAAGGCATTGTTAGGCCCCACTCTGATAAACCTCTGCATATTCGCACAACAAACAGCACCAGAATTACCCATTTTAAAGACTTAAACCTTACTTGTGATGTAAATAGGACCTGATGGAGAGACAGGTATTTATCTCAAAGACTACCCCTTCACTGGAACATGCTCCCCATCCATGTGAAGCAGAGTTCCTCCTTAATGCAATTCAGGTGCATTTTGGGAAACTGAATGGGTAACAGGAAGTTTATCCCTGGTTTGGCATCTGTGTCTCTAATAGACACGGGAAGCCTGTAAATGCTTCATCCCCCAGGCCCCTGCTTGTAAATGTTTCATCTCCCAAGCCCCTCCTTACACTTATCAAGCGTACCAGATCTTGACAGAGATTTGGGATGCATGGTTAGGCCCTTGTGGTCATTAGCCTAGTAAACACCTCTGAACATATGAACAAACTTTATAAAACATTCAGCATTGTCTACTGGATTGGGTTATTGTGCTGCCACTGCTCTTGTGAAGAACACATGCCTTCCAATCTTTGCAATGGACAGAAGAAACCCCTCAGGTGTCCTTTTTCTGGAATTGACTAAAGTTTTCAGTGTTATGAACCATAATTATTAATTATAAAAACTAGCTTTTATAAACTTTGAGCCTAAAACAATGTATGACTGCTTAGCTGTCTAAAGTGTAAGTGACAAATGGAGTTATTAAGCTTTATTATCACTAAACACACTCTTTCTGGATTCTGGGATTCTGCACTGGTCATTCCTTTCTCTCCCAATATTTTTCACTGGGGTAATTGTCATACAGAAGTGTTGAGTACTGGCAGAGTTGTCCACTGTGTGGACAATATTGTATTCATTTGCAGTGATCTGACACTGGCATAGTAGAAAAAGACCTCTAGTTATCCACTTCTACCTTGGAAAACATGCTGTTAAAAAAGCAGTACCTCTCGGGGATAAGAACCTAATACAAGCACATTCACTTTCTCAGCATGTACCTAGAGACATATATGTTAGTCAAATAATGTCCTACTTTTCAATATTCAGCAACTGTACTAGACATGCTGTATGCTCCTCTCTGATAATGAAAAGGTCTGAAGGGTCTGGATTCTGTTCCAGCAAAAACACTTGGATATATGCTTCACTGCAGACACTATTACACTCAGTTAGGAGAGTTAGGAGGGGAGTATCATACTCATGATATGCCATCATTAAGATGAGATGTTAAGCTGATGTCCGATCTGTCTGAATTAGTAGCAGTTCTGGTTATTGTAAAAGATCCCATGACACTTGTCCATGAAGGACAGGTGAGTTCCACTGGTGGCCAGATTTTCACCAGACAATATATACCCAGCCTTGGATCTCTGCAGGACACTCATCTGACTATAGGCTCAGTGAGATCTCTCAATCAACAAAATGAGAAGAATGAATGAATGAAGTTAGGAGATGACTGCACAGACTGAAAGGCCACTTAATGCCTGAAGCCTGAAGACTAGCAGATGCTTTTACTCAAGTAGTTTTCATCTGTTTTCAGAAATGCAGACTGGGGCAATAGAATTAGTGTACTGTACACTTACCAAATGGCTTACAGGTGTGCGGCACATATATATAATTGTCTAACCATGAATGACCTTCTGTGCAAGAAAACCATATGCCTTCCCATTTGTGCTCAATTATTCAAGGATCTGTGTAGGTAGCTAAAGGGATAGGTATATCCTCACACTTGACAACTTTGATCAAACAGCTGTTTGATTAAAGTGCCCAGAACAAGACTTAATCAACTGTGTCAAGGAATCCTTTACAGCCACTCTCAAACTCAAGAATTAATTATCTGTTGATTTTAAGTATTTGAACAACCTGTATTCATGCAGCTGCTGCGCAGATAATACCTAAAATGGTACAGAATTACAGGACAGGATTTACTAGCTGTCTTTAAACCTCCCTTCTAATAACACCTATGTTTACATGTGGTTATTGCATTAATTAAATTAGTGCATTTTGTTTTACTTTAGTTGATACAGACTGGTGTTCTGCAAGTATTGATTATGGTTGCCTGTTTCATATTGATCTGCTCATTCACTTGCTGTGTTTATAATGTTCCTTCTGTATTTTTGTTTACCAGACATTTTATGTTTTATAATTGTACTGATTGTTTTGTAAGCTGCCTGTACCTAGATGTTAACTGAAAAAGGGTCCTTAGACCAGCACATCTTACTGGTTAACAAATCAAGCAAATTACAAATGAAATGTCTTTGTTCAAGAAGTGATTTTATCAATTTGTTTTTTTTTAAAAAAGTGTTTACAAATGCTATAGTGGTAAATGTTTGTCACTACTGAAGGCATATGTTCCCAAAAGGATTAGCATGAATGCTTTGAGCTTTATATTTAAGAGAACCAGCAATGAATAAAACAGAATATGTCTTTGTTGCATTCTGTATTGCTTTCTCAGTAATATATTCTTGCTGAAAATGTGTTCTGTTGCATGCATTAACTATTTTTTCCTTGCCGGAGATATATTGGAGAGGTCTGTCTTGAAGAAGGGCACTAAGTTCAGTGGGACATACCTGGTACATAGGATGCAGTAAAAAACGAAGATGGTTTAATTCAAGCTAAAATTTAGGGCTAGTTCTAAGATATTGTCTTCCCTTTGTCTGGTGACATTAATATAATTGTAAGGAATGTAAAAAACTACAGGGTCTAGTGCTGAAGAAACATTACCTTTTCTGCTAAAAGAATAGGGCCTTAAACTGATTCCAAAGGTGGTATTTATGTTTCTAAATTCACCTGAACAATCCAAACCCAAATCACAGGAACTGAACTTCCAAAATACTCTCTGATGAAGTCCCTTTGCGGGACAAAAGCACTTAATGTGGATTAAATAAATGTGAAGTTTTTTAAGGGAGTATTTTTGTGATCCAGTTCCTGTGGTTTGGGTTTGGATTGTTCATGTGAATTTTGTAGCTTGTTTGTTCCCTGTTTCTAAATTCACTTTGAACTAATGCATTCAGCTCCTGTTCCGCTATTTTGGAAGCATATTGGGAGAGGTGATGTTCCATAATAAAGTAGCTACAACAACAGAGGTATACTATTCTTAGAGTTATCAGGAAAGAGTAGGCATGTCTTTCAACCATCTGTCTTCTCTACCAAGGGAAGTAACTGTCTCTCAATATTAAGATAGTGGTATCCCAAATGGCTGTCTCAGTATTAAGGTAGTGGTATCCCAAATGGCTGTCTCAGTGTTAAGGTAGTGGTATCCCAAATGGCTGTCTCAGTATTAAGGTAGTGGTATCCCAAATGGTTGTGTCAGTATTAAGGTAGTGGTATCCCAAATAGCTGTCTCAGTACTAAGATAGTGGTATCCCAAATGGCAGAATACCTGGGCCATTTGGTTGCCTGCAGGTTTGTCAGAACAGTTTGACTTATGAAATAAGCCATCAGTTTTCCAGTTGGGCTGAAGTCTTTATAGAATACTCACAGCAGTGGTTTCAAGGTATTTTGGGTTCTTGCCTGACAAGCAAAGCTAAAGTTTAGCTTTACCTGTTAGACAACAAACAAAACTTTCAGATTCTATAAGCAGGATACCAAAGTAGCTGAAAAGCATCATGAAGTCTAACCATTAACTGATACTTGTTAGTTGTTGTTTGTCTTTCGGCTTTTCCCGGTAAGGGGTCGCCACAGCAGAACTCTGGTCCGCTAATGATTAGCAGTAGATTTTTTTACGAAACGCCAAGGTGCCAGCTCGACGCTCAACCTTCAACGAAGGCACGCCCATTTACACACGTATGTCTTTCGAACGCTACCCAACCGTGGGGAGGACATGCAGACTCCACACAGAAGGCACTCCCAAGCCCAGCCGAGAATCTAATGGGAGAACCTCTTGCTGTGAGGTAACAATGCTACCGCTGTACCACCGTGGCATACATTAACTGGTACTTGTTAGTAAGGTATTTATAAGAGCACTACTTCTGTCTTTTACTGTAACCTCCTGTAAACTGTTTGTATTTTGTGTGGACCCTCCACTGAAAAAGGGCCTTGTGCCCAGTCAGACTATTCCAATAATTAAATGCAAATAAATAAATAAGTAAATTAATTAAGTAAGTAAGTGTCTGACAAATAAGCCATTTTTTCACTTAAGCAAAAGCAGATACCCCCTTGGGACCTCATCATATGGCCTTCAAAAGAACAATTCAGGTAATTTTGTTTCTGTTCACATCTTTAGTTTCCTTTTGATTACTTCCTAAATCATACCGAAGTCCTCCATAGTCTTATAATAGTTTTTCCCATTCTTTTTTCATTATTATTCAACACCAGATTGATTTATTTTAAAAGCACCTCATATCATTCTTGTAAACCTAATCTGTCTTATTTGGTAGGTGCACAGTTTGCTGTATCCTGTGCTTTAATCTATTGCCCTACAGTACTCTAAAAATATTATACAAGGGCACTGCTGTCAGACTAAAAGAAGAAAACATCCACAAAGCACTTTGCTGGGCCCAATGCTAAATTCCTAGAAGTCAAAATCCTTTCACTAGTTCTTAATGCCTTCAGTATTTGCTAATGTGTAAGATCATGCTTTTTTTTTTTTTTTGTAAATACATTTTCTAACTGAGTCAGCCCTTTGAACACGTTTTCAGTGTTTAAACAAGCAGCACTGTTTGAAGTGACTTGCTCAGACTCACACAGTAGACAAATGGAGGTGGAAAGAATCAAACCCTGCACCCTAGGCAACAGGAAGTATTTCATTAACAGCTTAAAACCTTAATCTTCTGCCCTAACTGTGAATATTTCAGTATGGAAGACTTTATTGTGCCTTCTGAAAAAAAATCCCATTTAGTGTAAGTTCCTCTATCTATCTGTCTAGCTGGCTAGCTAGCTATCTGTCTGTCTTATCTACCTATTTTTCAATTTGCATTTTACTTCTTTCATTCATTCATGTGAGGTGAACTAGGCTATGCAAGTCCATTTAAGTTATGAGCCAAGCCTTAATCCTATGTGCTAACGGCCATTATTTCAGTACTGAAGCCTTCTCTTTGCCTTCTGAAAATGTCCCATATAGCAAGAATTCCTCTACTTGTTTATGCCCCCCCCTCTGCACACATACACACACACACACACACACACACACACACACACACACACACACACACACACACACACACACACATATATATATATATATATATATATATATATATATATATAGGTTCCATACACTAGATCGAATTTTCACGAATTCGAAATAGTGCATGGAATGCTCACTGCAGCGAAAGTGCACTTAATCGAAAGTGCACTTACGTGAAGTTCAGTACAACGAACAGGTGTTGTACTGAACTTCTGTGCAGTACTCACGGACCTTATGGTTAGGGCACTGGTCATAGTCTTAGACCCATGTTCTAACCCTAAGTTCCGTGACGACTGCAGCGCAGTGAAGGACATAGTAATGTCCTCCACTATGGTGCGATAGTCATGAACCTTAGGGTTAGGGCATGGGTTAGGGTAAGGGGATAGCTTTACTAACTATCCCCTTACCCTAACCCGTGCCCTAACCGTAAGGTCAGTGACTATCGCACCATAGTGGAGGACATAGCTTGTTTTTTATGTCCTCCACTCTGCTGCGGTGTTTTCGGTGAAGTGCACTTACGCAAAACTTCACTTTCGTTAAAGTGAACTTTCGCAGAAGTGAGGCTTACTATTACAAGTTCGAAGTAGTGAACTTTCGTTCTTGTAATAGGAATCCATATATATATATATATATATATATATATATATATATATATATATATATATATATATATATATATGTGTGTGTGTGTGTGTATTTGCCTATCTGTTTATCTA
The DNA here is from genome assembly GCF_019279795.1 of Protopterus annectens. NCBI lineage: Eukaryota > Metazoa > Chordata > Ceratodontiformes > Protopteridae > Protopterus > Protopterus annectens. The sequence continues at coordinate 1,700,478,326 of NC_056743.1, read as the reverse complement.
TCTATTGATTTTTTTTATTCATTCAGGTGAGTAGACTAGGCCACTTGGGTCTCTCTAGGGTCCCTTTCCAGCCATGACCTTCTAAAAATGTGATATAGGACAAGATGTAATTGAGTACGGTGCAGGACTGTTACACTTCCAATATAGATACAGTGGAACAATACAAGAATACAATAAGCCGAATGAACATTACAATGTATAGCTTTGCTTCACAGAACAGTAGTGCATTATGATGGCTTTTTCCACACATTGACTTACGTAATGCAGTCTTTCCTTAGGTTTTAAGATACAGTTTCTTATGTGGATGTGAGTGATGTTGTGTTAGAATTACTTGAAGATATAGTACTATGTTTGAGTTGTTTAAGTGTTAGTAAGTAGTCTGGTTCAGATTAGGAAAGAGAAATGACTGCATGGTTTATAGGTGAAGGGTTGATTGTCTGACAAGGACGAATGTTGTTGTGTTAAAAACAGACAGTAGATACCGTTAAATGGTGTTTAAAACTGAATTTTGAATGGAGTGCAAGGTGAGTTTAGTGTAACAGGTTATGGAAGTGAATCCAAGAGTGTGGACCTGGGCACTAAGAATGCATTATTTGTGGATGTAAGAGATGAGGGGACATTAAGTATGGACTGACTTACAGTGGACACAAATAGTGATTCAATGTATATATCTAGGGTGAATCTGATGGGCAGTGTTTGAGGGGAAGGAATTTCCAGAGCAAAGTTTTAAAGATATTGTCACACTGAAGTTCAATGGGGGGATATGTGTTTTACTTACGGAGATTCAGTGGTATTTGGTTTTCGGGGCAGTGTACACATAGTGACACGTCTGCTTAAACAGGGCGGAGGATTTAGAGATGTTACTGGGTATGTTTTAGTTTAAACATGAGAGTGGCAAATTTTATGTAGATTACTCTTTATATATGCTAGATATTCCCATAAGCATAGTCTATAAGATATACATGCAATTCCTTTTAAGATGCCATTTCAACTATCTCAATAATTGACTGTTCTACCTTTGTCATACCGCATAAATTCAAATGTGGCCATATCATATTTTTGATATTCAACTGTTTTTTTTAAATAATCCTTTTTCTTTTCTTCATGTAAATATGTCTGTAAACTATAAACTACTTATTTGAGGGAGGTTTATTTATGTTATACATTTTTAAATCATCGATTCTCAGCTAGAGTGTCTTCTACGTGGAGACATGCGTGAATGGGCGTACCTTCGTTGTTCGTTGAAGGCTGTGCGTCAGGGCTGGTAACTCGACACGTAAAAATCCACTGCCAATCATTAGCAGACCAGAGTTCCGCTGTGGCGACCCCTAACCGGGAAAAGCCAAAAGACACAACAACAACAACAACACTAATTTCTTTTTCTTCTTTGTGT
>NC_056743.1:1700294433-1700471933 GCF_019279795.1 Protopterus annectens | reverse complement strand
ACCGCAAATTTTACAAGGGACAGACCAAAAATATGAGGCAAAAATATGGAATTACTACAAAAATCTGGACAGTTGAGAGGTATGGCACATGTTCACTGGTTCATGCCTCAGACTGCAAATGTGAAATGTTCTACTCTGAGAAGTGTATCTGAACGGTTAACAAAAAATCAGTAACAAAATCATAGAAGGTTTTAGGATTGTGATATTGTATAATAGCTAAATCATGTCAGTGTTTAGAGGTGCAATTAGATGTTCTGTCAAACAATGCAAGCTGAACTGCTAACAGTAACTTACAGGTGCACTGGACAGTTAATCTGATGTGAAATAAGTACAGTCAGCAAATGCAGTTTGGCAGAGTGTAATAAAATGATGTCAAAGGAATAACATGCAAGTAATAAAAACAAAATGAAAGCTGTTGTGTGCCATATCACTTTAATTATTTTTGTTATAAGTATACATTTACGTCTGTAACTGGTCTGAAACTAGCACTGTGCAGTAAGAAGGAAACATTACCCAGTGGATTTGTCACACAACAAAAATTGAAACTGACCTCTAGTGATGATGTGTTTGTACCTGGCATCTCAATTCAATTTTTGTTGTCTATCTGACATCTTGAATGCTGGCAAATCAGGTCATCTGGAAATGATTAGTGTGACATTTACCACACATTTTCCTGTCACTAAGCTCCCTGGATACCAACTGGCTTTAAAAAAAGTTATTTTAAAGCAATAGAGAATGATTGACATTCAGATTTCTTAAATGTTGGTCATATGTGCTTCTTTGATGGAAATTTTACTGGAAAAGTGTTTACATGATTTAGAAAGAAAACACAACTTTTAATGCTCATAAAATTAATTATTATAATGTTGCTTTTGTGGTATCAAAAGGAAATTATTTGTGACAAACTAGTGTCTTCTACTCAAAACCATTGAATGACATTATGTACTGTGGATGTGATACTCAGGCATCTGTACCCCCTAACATGTAAAGTAGAACTGCTGACAGGACTCATTGTGCTGGACAGTACTTGGAGCACCACATCATCCATTTGTATTATTTTCCTAATATGATTGTTTGTGGATAAAGAAGCAAAGTCAAGAGGGACCAGCCACTGATATCATGTAGATATTAGGTGTATATGTTAGTGGCTTAGAATTTCATAGAGAACCTGAATTATTAGAAAATGCAGACCATGTTGGCATGTTATCCTTGGATATCTGGGAGTGATTAGGTGGTCATAGTAGATGATCAGGTGAGTTTGCCTGTCATGGGGATACTGGCTTGTACTTTGCATAATCTGCTGATATTAAGTATCCTATTGTCTATAAACTGTGATGTGGTATCCTTCTTTCTTTTACAAATCCTCACATATGGGTAGTGGCATCCACAGGTGACACTGTCCTAAAATTAGGATATAACTTCTATTGTTGCTATGTTGTATGGTCTCTCTAAAATTAGGATATACTGATGTCTTTCAGTTGTTGTGGGAGGGATTTCTGCAGTTTTTTTTTAAACAGTTTGCCAAATACTAAATCTTTGTTTCACAGTATAATTTGTTGATACACACTTTACAGTATCAGAGTTCTGGCTTGTAAATGAAGAATATACATACTTACAAGTACTTATGTTTACCTCTTCATCAAGCATAGAACTGTTCTGTGGGTTTGCAGTCTGGCAGCCATCCTTACTCTCCTTCATTGCAGTGTATAGTATCTGTGGAAGGAACCCTTTATGGTCTCTCTGGTGTTCAAGTAATTGCAGAAAGGATTGCATGACGGAGGAATGTCCAAGTAGTATGAAACAGTATAATTACAGTTTATTGTGTAGACCACCAAGAATGGTGAAAATGTCACTTCGTTCAAGGTATTTTCAAAGACTGAATACTATTTGCCGAAACTACTTTCACTGACAATGGTATTTGCCTTTTTCTGCACTATTGCGTGACCTCAGAATTGGTATATATAAATCCAAGGATGTGTGGGAAGTCTCTGCCCCCTGCAAAATATTTCTTGTAATGTCCACCAAAGGTAGTTTTGGCAAACAGTTTTCGATTTGTTTCCTTTCACTGAAATTACCTTTAGTGATTCAACATGAATTTGCAAGAAAGCATTTGCGGTTACCAGCAGTGGAGGATGAGATGGCTGTGTGGTAATCAGGCTATTGTCAGTGCACCTCTTAGGTGAGTACAGTGTTCAGGTAGACAGTCTGAGACAATCAGTGGTGTTGCATGATGATTGGCAATTGAATTCTGATTGCTTCACCTGTGAGGAATTGTTTTTTTGGGGGTCTCTATCTACTTAATCTTTTTCAGAAGAAAATGCTCATATGGCAAGTAGCACACAAAATCTGTTTAAGATTTCGTTAAGGCAGTTCCTTTATGCACTCTTTCCTTTTCTTGTCATGTCAAAGACAAGAGAGGAAAGAGACACGTTGATTTTGGTACTTTTCAAGGAAGTCCATACAACCTTTGTTTTTCCTTCCATCTCATTTAACAGAGAAAATCTGCTGCTTCAGCACTGGGTCAGAATCCTGAACATGGCCCTTCACAGATTATATTTGATTTCTTCACAGAGGATTATTATTATTATTATTATTATTGCAGAGGTGATTAGAAGTTTGCAAGAAGCAAAAGCCTAGTACTGTTAAGTCATATTAATCTAAGAGGAAGAGATTTATTCGTTGCTGCAGTAAAGATGGACTGGCAGATTTACCTATAGTGTTAAATGTATTTAGTACATTTACTCATTTAGGATTTGTTATCTTGCTGTCAAGGTTCACTGTTCAGCTTTGTTACTGTTTTGCTTTTAGAATCTTCCTTAGTCTTTCTTCTTACTGCTAAACTGTTTTTGAGGGGTCTGTTATATATTAAACCACCAAGAAGACTAGATGTCCCAGAATGAGATGTATATTATGCTTTAGTCAGTGAATGGGCATGTCATCCTTTGCTGAGTTAGTTAATTTGAGGTTTTTGTCCTGGAAGATTAATTTCTTTGCAGCTATGACATGAATAGAAGAGTGTTTCAGAGCTGCATACATTAATGTGTTGTGCTGTTTACACTGTGTTTCATAAGGCCAAAGTGACTTTAGCTACCAGCCATTCATTTATTCCAGGACCTGCATTGAGGTGTACAGGGTTCTAACTCTCTTGCGATCTCCAGTTACTAAAAAATAATAATTAATCATTAACTTTCACAGACTGTACTTCGTAATGAAGCATGAAGTGGGAAGCTGGAAAATATGGGAGTCAGATGATACTAAGTCATCATTCCAGCTGCCCAAGTTTCTGGTTACTTCAGCATCATGAATATGTATTTTCAAAGTTTGTATATGTTGTCTTGTTGCTGCAATTTCAGACTCATTTGCTGGAATACGCTTGTGCTGTCTTGTGATTCCACAAATGAAAAAGAAAGTAACTTAATATTAAATAAAGATTAATAATAATACTGATGAAAAAAGACAATTTTAATTCACTATAAAATATTTTATATTATGGAACTGTACTATGCCAGCTTCACAGTGGTGCTAAACTTGATAGGGCTGTTGTGTGTTTGTTTGAAACAAAGTAGAAATATATTACTATGGCAATTTTAGATGATGATAAGCTTTTCAGGGCTGCTGTATGTTTGTGTGAAACCACATCAGAACACATTACTGTGACCATTATCTGTTTCTCACAGTCTAACATCTGAGGTGTACACTATCAATAACGTAGCTAACTGTGGAGTAATGGTACTGCCTATGAATAAAAATAACTGACTGTGTTGCTAATTTATAGTTAAGCAGTCATTAATTTGGCTTTGCAGGACCATTGTGCATTTGAGTGAAGTAAGCTGGAATACTTTACTGTGGTTATTTTTCTGTCTTTATTTCTTTTTAATTATGATCACACATCTTGGGTCTACTCTGGAAATAAAATGATTGCAATTGTTGGGTACTGAAGACATCTATGGATAAAAGCGACTCCACATTCACTGATCTGGCTTGGCAAGAGCAGTGTCACATAATGTATTGTATTTACCAAAATCAGTGTAAAAAGAATGTTGGTATGGATTATGCATGTACATCTGAGTGTACACATGTGTGTGTGTGTGTGTGTGTGTGTGTGTGTGTGTGTGTGTGTGTGTGTGTGTGTGTGTGTGTGTGTGTGTGTGTGATTGTGTGTGTGTTTGTGTGTGTGCGCGCGCACAGGTGATGAAAGATAGAACTGGCTTGTCGGGGACAGTGTTAATATATGTATGGAGATATGTGAATACACAGTCATCACCTTACTAATATGTTTGGGAATGCATACACATACACCCCCACACACACACACACACACACACACACACACACACACACACACACACACACACACACTCACACACTTACACATTGGGGCAGTAATAGTTAACAAGTAATTGTCTTTCAAAAAATACGTAAAATGCAACACAGGACATCTTGACCTTTAGAGCTACTGCTGGCCTGGAGGCTCCCAGTCCTCTGACTGTGTATGGGGAGTTTGATTTGTGCTTAGTAGGGGGACCCCATCCTCAAACTCTTCCCTATACCTGGCCTAAAACTGGCCCTACCTCATGCCTAAGATTGTGCCTGAAAATGTTTTGAATTACAAGGTTCACTTGCACTCATTTTATGATCAATTCAACATTCTTGGTAGCAGTTGCTGAAGAGGAAGCTGAAGATGCATGTTGAGCAAGCCAGTTTTTCTTTAGGAAATTAATTCACCTGCTTTTTCTGTAGAGATCATGTGTTTCTGTAGGGTACCAGTCTATTTCTAAATGGTTGACAGATTGTATTTTGTGTTGTTTACTTTTACAGAGTCTTTTTATGTGTCACTTTGCTACAGGTGTGTCTGCAGCCTTTCTCATGAGGCTTTGGGGTAAAGATATGTGAAAGTGTAAACTGCGGTACATGTCATATATTTGTTAGGTATTAAAAGTTAACCAAAATGTAATGCTAGGGGAGAGCTATCCAAAGCAGTTTTTCAGAGCATGTTGAGCTACTGCTTCCTGTTTTCAAATGTATGGTTTGCTTTTCCACTCAATTGTGAGGGCCAGAAATTGGGGAAACAATATCCTACAGTTATCTGTACCAAAAGTAAACTTTATTGTCATTCAGAAATCACACAAGTGCAAAAACTGAATGAAATTCCATATCTCCAGATTCAGTGTGCAGACAACATATAGACTATTTTCATCGACATTTACACGTGTAACACTAATTATTAATTATTAATTAAGTAATGTAATTACTTGGGTAACTGATGACAGTGGTGTGACTAAAGGCTGGTTTAAGACAATCGAGTTACAGGACGTGTGCAGCACTGCACTGGGTTTAAAGGTGGCTGGGCAGAAAAAGGCAGAATGTTAGTGATACAAAAGCAGCAAAGGACTGTCAGATGGTAAAGTGAGTGGAAAACTGTATGCAACAAAGTTATAATGCACTTAATTAGAAGTGCAGCAGGCAAATATGTTTTTGTTGATGTTATTCTGTCTATATCAGGATTACATGAAAGTTAATTATAATGATAAATCTTGAATTTCTGCTTTACAGTTCCAGAGTTCAGGGTTTGATTCTGACCTTTGGTCCCTGTATGTGTGGAGTTTGTGTGTTCTGACATGTCCGTATGGATCTTCTGTGAGTACTTTGATTTCTTCCATAAACAAGCTGGTTGACTTGCTCTTCTAAAATTCCCATTTTTGTTACATTTACCCTTGCTCTTGGGACTACATCATGTATGAAGATAGTCGGAGAAGGACAAATTCAATTACCCACTTAACAAATCAATTAAGTGCAAGTGTGTAGTCAGGATTTGTTGACTTGCTTAGTTTCTACTGAATCCTGAATGATCAGTGTCAGAGAGTGTATCTAGATAACACTACATTGATTAACTCATCTGCTATCATTCCAACATGGCAGCAGGCCAACAAAGTGACAGAGAGAGAGAGAGGAAATGCAAGCTTCACAGATCTTCAGACGCATGCTACCTGTATTTTATGACCCTGTCTCATCTCCTGACATCACTCATTCTATATATTTTGTTGAAGAAATGCTGTTGGGAAAGGATATTTTTGGTGTGTCATTCATTACAGCAGTTCTTTTCCCTTTTTCTTCCTTCATTTTTATCTTTCTTCCTTTCTTTTCTTTCTCAGTTTTCTTGAAGTTGGGTTTGCAGAACATTGTTGGTAACCTGGAGTCATTTTATGCCATTCACTTTCTCATTTTTTTCTCTCTTAAGCTCTGCTGTCTAGGCCCCAAGTCTATTTAAGCTATGTCTGTCTGTCTGTCTATCTATGTATCTATGTATCTGTCTATCTATCTATCTATCTATCTATCTATGTATCTATCTATCTGTCTGTCTATCCGTCTGTCTATCTATATGTTTGGCTGGAGTGAGTGAAAACATTAGTAAAGACACTTGTGTCATTACGCATTTAAGAGATGCAGTGTGTTGGAGCACTTGTATGCCTTGATGGGGTAATTTGCACCGCTCCCTTTATGCTTTCATCAGTGAAGGATTATTTATTTATTTATTATTTATTTATTTATTATTTATTGCTTTTGATGACCTGGGTAGTCTGACTGGTCTGTGGTAACCCCTATTTAGCAGAGGCCCAGGGAGAAACGCTCCAGTTGAAAAACAGACATTTTTATACAACAGAGAAAAAAATTTAAAGCTTAAAGGTACAATATGTTCATACAATAACTGAAAATTATACTAGAGAAAAATCTAAAAATGTGGCATCATTATAATAGTACAAGACAAACTGGAATATTTAGTAAGATTTAAAAGGTCAAATTACAATTTTACATTTATGGATAGGAGAAATAAGAGAGAGGAGGTGTGGGAGATATGAGTAGAAAGCAGAGGTCAGATGATAAGTAGACAGTCGTATAATTGTATATTTGTTAGGTGATATATTAAAAAAAATGCTGTAGTAAAGTTGAAGTGGATGTAAAAAGAAATGACTATGAGTTGGAATTTTGCTGGTAGGAAGAACTTGTCATGGGGTAAGTCAAGAGGGTAGAAGTGACATTATGAAATTTACATTCAGAATTTAAGTTTCTAATAATTGCTCACGTGTGTGTGTGTGTTTCTATGTATGTATATATATCTATATATATATATATATATATATATATATATATATATATATATATTATATGCATATATATATATATATATATATATATATATATATATATATATATATATATATATATATATATATATATATATATATATATATATAGATAAACTGCAAGGAAAACCTTATGCAAGCTAGATTTTCATTGTGTCATACCTTAAACCTCCCGTAATAGAGGCCCATGGGATATATGCAAATGACCCTTTAAGGACATCAAGTGTTTCAGCTATATGGCTGCTGAATGTGCATGTCTTTTTACTTTTTCTTTTTAAGTCTTTATAGATACCTTCATATATATATATATATATATATATATATATATACATGTATATCACAAAAAAACACACCAAGGCCCAAAGAGTTATATAAAACAAACCCAAGCAGCTAGGAGCTCACAATTAGATGAAATAAATAAAATAGCAATCCTGTCAGCATTGCAGCCTTGCAAGAACGAAATAAACGAACGTAGTAAAAAAAGACTTTATTGGAGAACTTCAAAGAAGAGTGTGAGCGCTTTCACGGAAGTCAATCCGCTTCTTCAGACATAATAAAAGTAAACTCAGTCCTAGCTTTATATATATTCTATAACATCATGTGACTGTTACATTGATTCATCAATAATTCAATTAATCAATTAAATCACTGGTAGAGCAATTAAGAAATTCAGAAATTCACTTAAAATGCACTTAAGAGATGCACAATGCAACTAGCACACAAAAACATATATAAAAATATTTATAAAAATATTTATAAGAATAAAAATGAAGTATACAAAAATATGTATGTATAAATATACTAATAATAATAATACAACCTCATGTACTAACGTAACTTCCTATTTTTCAAATGAGGTTTAATAGAGACAGTTTCATTAAGACCCCTGCCCCTGTGTGCTCCCAGTCTAATAATCCAATGGAGTTCTGCTTGTTCAGTTTGATTAATTATGTCTCCTAATCGTACAGTCTGTGCTTGAGCATGCAAAACCTGAAACAAAAAAGTATGTTCAGATCCCTGTCGCAATGTATGTTTTGCTAGGGCACTATAGTCATGTTCTCTGGTGTAACAATATGCATGGTCCCTAATGCGTTCACAAAGTGACCTATTGGTTTTACCTACGTAGAAACAAAAACATGTCACACAGTGTGCCACATATACAACATTCCTGGTATTACAATCACTGTTATTTCTTAATTCCCAAAGACGTCCACTATCCGGATGTCTAAAATAGCGAGATTCATCAATGGAATCACACTGTGCACATCTACCACATTTAGTAGTAGCTTCAAATACTCTAGAGGAAGAAGATGGATTACTAATATTTAAATCCCTATAACATAGAGATTGTTTGAGACTCCTCATGTTGCTATACACAAAGGTTGGATAACTACCTACTATATCCCTAACCTTATCATCCACCATAAGTATATTCCAATTGCATGCTATAGCTTCCTTAACAATCTCAATATTATCACTGTAGGGAAGAACCAGCGATTGTTTCCTAGAACTAGCATCATTCACTGGCTTCTTATATGAACACATTCCTTCCGAAAAATACGTTTTAGCTCTAGTGTTCCTTAGACCACTAACATTATGGTACACCATGGAGATTTCTTCATGGCTGTATCCTCTGTTTAACAATCCTAGTTCCAAATTATCAAGCTCAGTCTCATACTGTGTATCTTCACAAGACAGTCTAGAGAGCCTCATCGCTTGTCCTTTGATAATATTCTTAAAGACTCTGGGATTGTGCATGCTGGTCCTATACAAAAATGCTGGCCTATAACAGGGGTTACGATGGACTTTAGTTAGGAAAGTGTCATTTGCTCTATAAACCTCTACATCCAAATAATGAATCACTGTAGACGAGAAACTTATAGTAAATTTCAAAAATGATTCCATACTATTCAGCCATTCATAGAATGCCAATAGTGTCTCAGTAGTTCCTCTCCATAGAAGAAAGAGGTCATCTACAAACCTTCTGTAAAATATAACGTTAGGATGAGTTACTAGACATTTACTTTCCCATGCAACCATGACCAAGTTGGCATAGCTGTTAGCACAGCTAGTGCCCAAAGCAACCCCTTTTCTTTGCTTAAAACACTGTTCATCAGTCACCAATTCTAGGGTGGAAAATGTTGCATTACTCATTGTTTCAAGAAGTTTGGATAGTTTTCTCAGCTCCCAGATCGATTTCACTGTTCCGTATGCTGGTATTATACCCTCCCAAGATATGATGTCATCACCCAGATCCATGTGCGACAGTCCTTTGTCACTCACATGGGTTAAATCATGGTGATATATCCAGGATGCATCAACTTGTCCCAGCGGATTAGTGGGTTTCTTGATTTCTTGAACATTTTGAATTTTCCCCTGGGGTAGTGTCGATACATGTCATATTGCTGGAATCAGATATGCCAGAAAACAGCTTCCAGACCAAATGCCTGGTAGCCATTTATATGCTCTATCACCCCACACAAAATAGCAGTCAGGAATTGCGACTGAGATGTTGCAGATTTTATAGTTACCAGGCTTTTGTTGGGTCATAGCCCAGAACATTTTACTATACACGATTTGATTTTCATCAACCGTTTTCTTTCTTTCAGTAAAGTCATTGCTAATGCCAACCTGTAATTGCTGGCCTTCGTTTGTCATGGTACAGGAATTCTCAGTATAGTGATGTACCACTGTCATATTACAGGTGCTATTTCCAATTTCTGTTTTTCCGTAGTTTTGAAAGCACACTGTTCCTCTTTTTGCCTTGGGTAAAAATAGGGTCACTCTTTTAATCAATGTCACATTCACTGCATCCTTCAGTAGTGCTTGCCAGGTTTGATTCATATTTAAGGGAATCTGTATTAAGGGTATTCCTCCATGTGCAGTAGGAATAGCTGCACAGACCCAGCAACTAGAGATACTGAGGGTGTCTGCATAAGCGTGCTTAATACCCAGATAAGTATTGAAATTTGGGTGCCACTTTGCACGTTTACTTCGTTCTACTTGCGTGGCAGAGAAAAGAAATGGTCACAATAAAAAGATTATTGCTACCAGTACAGTTAACAGGATGGTCATGCAATATTTCTGCGGGAATGATTGCTCTGCATTCCTGTTTTCTCCGGTTCCTTCAAACAGATGTATTTGGATCTTTCTTGCTTCCGTCATCTTCACCTAGGACACGTGATCTTAATGTCTGCCCTATAGGACTTTAGCACCAGTGATTTCTTCACTGGGTTTGAGATGGATCAGTTCCTATTGATCTGACCCCCCCCCTTTGTAGCCAGACTTTTGTGCTTAGCGTCCCGATGGAGAGGTAAGGCCTTTGTCCAGCTTGAAGCTCTTCCCCAACTTGCAGTGCATCAGATGTATCCACGAAGTTCACTCTGCTATTTTGACTGAAGTAAGTGTTGAAAGAAGCACCTGGTTGGGACCTTCCCACTTTGGCGATGCCCAGTTCTTTCGCTTCACGATTTTAATCCACACCCAGTCCCCTGGAGTCACTGCCACTTCCGATGTTTCGGTTTGTTTTTGACCTGAAACAGAATTAAACTGCAACAGATGTTTAGAACTCAACAACTTTTTCACATATTCAGCTAACGTAAAATCAGCTTCCTGGTCTGATGATGTGAGAGGTTTCCACTGGGGTGTATAATAAGCCCTCCCATACAGCTTCTCGAAAAGAGTCAGTTCTTTTGCTGTAGGGACAGTTCTCATGTTCAACAGTGCCAGGGGTAAACAGTACAGCCAGGTTTTCCCTGTCTCCGCTATCAGTATGCTTTTCAGTATACCATTATGTCTTTCAACCAGCCCTGCAGACTGCGGATGACATGCACAATGATTTTTTAAGGAAATACCAAAAAACGTACTCAGCTGCTGTATGGTTTGATTTACAAAGTGCGTACCATTATCACTATAGATTCTCTCCGGAATACCGAACCTAGGAATAATTTCCTTGACAAGTACTTTTGCTACTGTAGCTGCATCTGGATGTTTGGTTGGAAAGGCTTCCACCCATCTAGAAAACATATCTATAATGACAAGGCAATACTTCTTATTTTCACATTTGTTCAATTCTTTGAAATCCATACAGATAGTGTGAAACAGATATGGTGGTGTGGTAAAACTCCCTTGCTTGGGCTTTATCGCCCCCTGTGCATGGTGTTTGTTACAAATCTGACACATTAAACAAAATTTTTTAGAATAGTTTGTAAATCCGTATGTTGTGAACACTTGGATCACCAGCTGTATCATCCCCCCTGTTGAGACATGGCACTGCCCATGGCTCAACAATGCTGCATAACGGAACAAATTAGAGGGTAGTATTGGTTTCCCTTCCTTAGAGATGTACAGCCCATTTTCGAAGACTGATCCTCATTTTATCCATTGCTGTTTTTCAGCTTGCATAGTGAGTGTCTGCATTGTTTTTAACATATCCAGATTCAAAGTTTCAGAGGGTTGTAATTCCTCATTTAAAGGAAGTACCTCTGTGGCTACTTGTTTTGCAGCTGTATCAGCTCTTGCATTACCTTCTGAATTCCTATCTTGTTGCTCGGTGTGAGCTGCACATTTGCAAATGGCCACCTTCTGAGGTAACTGAATAGATTCTAAAAGATCTAAAATAAATTGTGCATGATTTATAGGTTTGCCAGTAGATGTTATCATTCCCTGGTTTTTCCACTGTTGTGCAAAGACATGTACAGTGGAAAAAACGTACTGGCTATCAGTAAAAATGTTTACACATCTACCCTTCGCTAAGGTACATGCCCATGTCAGGGCAATCAATTCTGCTGCCTGTGCAGATAAATGGCGCGGTAAAGATTTTGCTTTTATAACCTCAGTATCAGAGACTACTGCATATCCTACTAGGTTCTATCCTGCAGGGCCCCTTTTGCACGAGCCGTCCACATAGTATGTCACCTCGGCATTATCCAAGGGGACATCAGTGAGATCTTTTCTAGGTAGTGTCTTTTGCTCGATTACCTGCAGGCAGAGGTGCGGTGTGTCGTCTACAGGGGTTGGGAGCAGAGTAGAAGGGTTCAAAGTCGTGCATCGTTCAATTGTCGTATGAGGTTGACTCAATAATATAGTCATGCAGGAGAGATGCCTATCAGGGGAAAGATATGCCACCTTTTCTTGTAACAAGATAATTGCGACTGCATGGGGTACCCTCAAAGTGAGGAGGTGGCACAAAACTACTGAAGCTGATGCCTGTACCGCCATTGCAGCTGCAACTACTGCCTGGACACAGTGGGGTAGTGACCGTGCCACTGGGTCCAGCTGTGATGAATAGTAAGCAATGGGACGTTGCTTATCCCCATGTTGTTGTGTTAGTACTGATGTCATATAACCCTGCTTGCAATCTACAGTCTGGAAAAAATGTTTATTTATTTATTTATTGCAGTTGGTTTACCAGGATAGTCCATTGGGCCGTAAAGAACCCGTTTTCAATGGAGTCCTGGGGAGAAAAGCTCCAAAAACAAAATATACATTCAACATTTGACAGTGACAATGTAGGTGCAGACAGTTATTAATAGTATGAAGGCAGACTAAGAGTAAAACTTATCAATTATGGAATATCAGTAATAACAGTAAATACTTTGAGATGAGACATACTAGTTAGTGGAACAAATGTAAACATTAATACAGATTAGAGAACAAACAAAGTAAACTGATTAAAGTAAGATATTGTACAGAATGATATTAGGTAACGTTAGTTATGTAGGGTGGGAGCAAGAGCATTCCCACTGTGATGCTAGATGTAAGAAAAGAGACTTTTTGAAGGTAGAGTGGTTCGAGGTGGTGCGGATGAGTGGGTAGGGAGTTCAGAGACAAAGCGAGGCTGAAGGAAGAAGGTTTTGCCTGGGGATGAGTAGGTTTGTGCACTTCTAGTAGATTTTGATTATTTGACCTTAGAACTCTGTTAGGTAGGTGCATTTTAAAGGCAGAGGAAAGGGAGGGACAGAGGGAGGGGTTTAGAATAAGCTTATGGGCTAGAGTTAGTTGACTATAAGTTAGTTGATTGGGAAGTTCTAGCCATTTTAGGTTCTGGAGGGAGACACAGTGGTGAGTGGCGCACTTATGGCTGGTGGCACATTTTGCGATTTTGTTATAGCAGGAGCTAAGCTGTTTTTTAATAAGGGACTGGAGATTAGTTAGTAGTGGGGCGCCATAGAGAAGGGAGGGGATAAGGAAGGAAGTAGAGAGGGTAATTTTAGTAGCAGCTGTGAGGTAGGCATTCTGTCTATAGAGCATGCCAAGTTTTTGATGAGTTTTTTTGATGTTTGTTTGCAGGTGGGAGTTAAATTTAAGTTGGTTGTCTATTAGGACCCCAAGTAGTTTGGTCTCTGACACTATTTCAAGAGGCGAGTTGTTTTGGCTAGTAACTAAGAATGTATTCATGTTGGGGGTGTTGATTTTAGAAGGAGTAAATAACATTAGTTTGGTCTTGGTAGCATTGAGAGCTAGATGATTACTTAGCATCCATTGCTCTGTGGAAGAGAAGGCATCTTGAGTGAGTTTTTGTAGTGTAGTGATTGAAGAGGCAGAACAGATGATAGTAGAATCATCTGCGTATTGGATGATGCTGGAGAGTGGGATTGATTTGTGGAAGTCGTTAATAAAAATATTGAAGAGAAGAGGACCCAGTATGGAGCCTTGTGGGACTCCTGTAGTGGAACCTTTGCTGGTGTGTTTCCTGCCTTCTACTAGGCTGTTTTGGATTTTTTTCTTGGTTTTTGGTCGTTTTTCTACACTTACTCCTGTAGGGGTACTAAGGAAAGAGGAGGTGGCTTTTTTCCATTTTACAGCTTGATTTCTGTTAGATAGGTAACTAGAGAACCAGTTCAAAGAGGAGGATGTTTATGATAATTTGGTAATCCCAGAACTAGAGAGGATGCTATTAATTGTTTTAGTTTACAAAAAGCAGATTCTGCTTCTGGTGTCCATTGTAACAAATCTTGCGCTGCCATGGGTGTCTTATATATAAGGTCAGTTAAAGGTGCAGATTCCAAGGCATAGTTTGGAATCCAACTAAGACAAAAATTAGTCATTCCCAAGAAGGACATCATTTCCTTCTTGGTGGTAGGCTTTGGTGCCTGCAAGATTGCCACTTTTCTGTCCTCATCTAATGTTCTACCTTCTTTGGATATCACATATCCTAGGTACTTCACCTGTTTTTTCCAGAGCTATAGTTTGTCTTTGTTTACCTTATGTCCCTCAGCGGCTAAAAATCGTAGAAGTGCTATGGTATCTTCTCTACAATCCTGCAGGGTGGGGGCCACTAACAAAATGTCATCAACATAAAGTAAGATCTGACTACCCTTCGGCGGATTAAACCTTGCCAAGTTACTTGACATTTCCTGTGAGAATATCATAGGGCTCTCACAATATCCATGTGGTAGTTGTGTATATGTGTATCTTTTTCCCTGAAATGTGAATGCAAACCAGTACCGGCTATCTGGGTGCATCGGTATTGAAAAGAATGCATTACTAATATCCACCACAGAGAAATACTTTTGTTGCGGTTTTAAGTCATTTAACAAAGTGTGTGGATTTGGCACTATGGGTGCCCTTGGTATTACTGCATCATTCACAGCTTGCAAATCCTGGACCATACGCCATTCTCCATTTTTTTAACTGGAAATAGAGGTGTATTACACAGAAAATCAGGAGATTCCACTAGTACCCCTCCCTTAAGTAATGCTGCTATAATAGGTTTTATCCCTGCCTCTGCATCTTTCCTTAAGGGGTATTGTCTTTTCTGTGGTCTAAATGCTGATTTTGGTGTGATATTAACTGGCCCTGCCATACGGATAAGTCCTACATCTGATTTCCCTGTTGACCAGAGAGTCTCTGGTATATCTCGCAAGGCATTTTCTTCCTCCTTCAGTAGGAGCATCCATCAGCTGTCTTTGAGAGAATGCAGGTGCACAGCTGGGTTGGTCTGTGTCACCCAATTCAATTTCTGTACTTGTATTCCCTGTCCTGACAGTTCCAGTTCTGTTTGTTTCTCCCATCTTGTGGCTTTCTCCCCTAGGTCTGCCCACTGTATATTTTTATTCTTGGTCAAGCTAACATGTGGTAATCAATTAGATTTATAAAGTGTTAAAAATTCCTGGGGCAGTGAACAGCTGACTACACTATTCCCTTCTGTGTCCCAGTACAGGATACGCAGTACCAATCTATTTGTATGATTCTTAAATAATTTTTCTTCATATTCCTTATCGGGTCCTGGTGTATTACAAAAATATAGGGTACAATGTAACAGGTGTTGTTTATCAATGTCGAGGGAGGGAAACTTACTGATGGCTATGTTCATCAGCTCCTTGGTCACAGTCCCTGGACCAGTTGTGACCAAGTCCTGACTATACCAATAAAATATTTCACCCCCCGATTGCACCGTAAAGGTGTCAGTTTGTCGCTGTGCTTCCATTCCCTGCATGGTTGGGACTACTGCTATGCCAAATAGCTGCATGAGATCCCTGCCCAAGAGATTCACTGGGCACTTTGCAGAAACTACAATCTTACTTTTCTGTGTCAATCCCGAAACAGGATCAGTTATTGTAATATTGTGGGAGAGGGGCTCCCGATATAGCTGCCCATTAGCTGCCTTGACTAATATGTAGTCGGATGATTCTGAGTTTTCTGGCAATTTGGAGGGGTGTATCAAGGTTCGTGATGCCCTTGAGTCACACAAAAATTTGACTTCCCTGCCTTCTACTGAAAGTATAACTTCTGGTTTAGTATCTGCTAAGCAGAGCTCCAAGCTCAATAAAGCCAAGTCTAGTACTTCATCTTCTACTTCACCGTCATCAATTCCATGTACTTCCTCTATTTCCCTTTTCACGTTCTCATTTGTCCTTTCTGCACTAGCCCCTTCTAATGATTCCTGACTATCATATAGTCAGTCTTCACCCTCCTTATTTTTCCTGCAATCCCTTGCCAACTGTCCCTTTTTACCACATTTGAAACATTCACCCCTTTTTTTACATCCTTCAAAGTCTTCTGATCATTGATCAGTCTGCCTACCTCCCTGTGCATTTTTCCTGCCCTTCTTCCCGGGGTGTACTACATAAACTTCTGTTCCATCCTCTACAGAAAATACTTGAGCCTTCTTTTTCTTTTTGCTATTAAAATGCCTTTCAGCATGCCTAGCATATTCAAGTAGTGATTGTAACCTACTAGTTCGATGGTCAACCATATGTTTTGTAATAAAACTGCTTATAGGTGCACTACTACCTTTTAAAAATGCATTTTTCAACTGCTGTTCATATGGGGAATCTTGTTTTTGGTCTTCGGAGATTTGCATCCCACAGTGGTTATTAAAACATTCCAGCAGCCAAGCAAAATATTGGTCAACTGTCTCACCAACCTGTTGGATGCATTGATTAATGCACGTCCAGTCTGCCCTAGGTTTCCATTTCTCAGAGATGCGGTCTGTAAGTCCTTTTACTCTAGCGTCTAAATCTGCACTGCTATGAGGAAGGGGTTTTTGTTCAGCATCATGAGGATTCCAGTTGCCACAAATCATGTAACAATCTGGCCCTACAATTTGTCGAACTACCCTTTCTATTTCTTCCTCGTTTAAATGATAACTTAGCCTCATTCCTTGTAAATCATCTGAAAATTTTCTAAAATTTATTTTCGGATGGGGAATCCCTTCTGTAGTTTTCTGGATATCTTCCAGAGTCCAGGGTCTATATACTAAGATGGTTGGATCCTGATTATCCTGCCCTGCCTGAGGGTTTGGTACTTCTATGAGTGGACATATTTCCTCTTCTTCTTCTCCCGCAGATTGTGTGTCTTTAGATTTCTGCCACGACTCTCGATTGCCTGCTTTTGTTCGGGACCTAGTTTCAATGGGATCCCTTATTTTAGCTAGTTTCAGTTTTATAGCGTCCCTATCCTCAGTAACCACAGGATATAGTGGGGGTGGATCTACCTGTCTACTTGCTCCATATTCTGGTAAGGGAGGGGGAGGCGGAGGTGCTGATGCTATTACTAGGTTGTTATCCACCCTATCTAAAAACATTGTCTTTGAATCCTTGTTCTTTTGGTCCCTACAGTTTACTTCCTCCAGCCACCTGTGTGCCTGGGGAATTCCTAACTGTCGCTGCTTTTTTACCTGACCTTTAGAATCAGTTTTAAGTTGTTTAATAAGTTTGATGAGTGAGGATTTTTCTAATTTTCCGTCAAATTCTTATTTAATAACCCATTTTGGAAAGTATCTAACATTGTCTGCGCGCTGTGACTGCATATATTTTGCATCTTCCGTTAAAGGTGGGTCTCGGGGTGTTTTTGTACAGTTATTGCCCATTTTCCTTTACCTTTGATTGTTACATAACTTCACCTTGATTCTCTAGTTTTAATGTGTACCACGGATTTTGTTATAGTCTTTTCAGAATGACTGCCTAAAGTCTACTTATTCCGATTTTTCCCTGATCTATGACAAGACAGTACCTTTCTTATCCCTGACTGTAAGAAAAATACAATCTGATAAAAAACAATACAAATCTAGTCCCAGATTCTAAAACAGAAAAAAAAGTAGATTCACCTTACCTGAGCCCACGTGATTGATCGCCGATTTGCATAAAACCCGTCCTTCAGTCACAGATCAGAAAGTGGCTGGCCTCTTTTGACGACAATTCAGTTGGAGGACTTTACATATAAGAAGAACCGATTTGGTTTCTTCCCCGTACGGTTTCAGCCACCTGGCCGTCTGATTAGAGGTGAAGAGAGGGTTTCCGGTCCGAAGGACCAATCTGTAAAAGAAAACACAAAGATCAATGCACGTTAGGTTCAAGCAAGGCACCCTTTATTACTTGCAACAAGGAGACAAAGCATGTAGGTACAAGATTTGTCTGATTTTCCATAGTTCAGCCTACAGTTTTTATACAGTTTTCTACAAGTTCACAGAAAGATGCTATTATTAGATTTGCTGCTGACATGGTCAGATAATTGCTGTCTTGCAAAAAACATGTTTTGAGAAAAACAACCTGGCCTTGGGCTTGTTTCAGCTTTCCTTAGTTTCTCACAGT
Organism: Protopterus annectens; assembly: GCF_019279795.1. Classification (NCBI taxonomy): domain Eukaryota; kingdom Metazoa; phylum Chordata; order Ceratodontiformes; family Protopteridae; genus Protopterus; species Protopterus annectens. Next base: position 1,700,453,755 of record NC_056743.1, on the reverse strand, counting down.
TCTTTCTCTAGTTCTGATATGATACATTCAAGGTACAGTTCTGACCTCAATACACATTCTGCTGACCATGATGGATTTACAGACATCCATTGTTCTTTTTTCAGAGCTTCTAGCAGCTGCATATTTTCACACAGAATAAGCAGAATAAATGTATTAACTCTTTTTAACCCTTAATGCACTAAACCTGCATATTGCAGTTATATATTTCAATACACTAAGGCTACATATTGCATTGCAGTTATACATTTTCCTAATAGTGGTCTTTTGGAGATGTGGTCTCTGTTATGTGTAATTTGGAGTGTAATTTTGGCAATCTAAATGGGATCTATATATATATATATATATATATATATATATATATATATATATATATATATATACACACACACACATATATACATACATGTATCTGTACATGTAAACACACAAAGACACACTTGCACATGGAGATATATATATATATATATATATATATATATATATATATATATATATATATATATGGAGCCCTATCACATGGTCGACAGGCCATATGATCGACTTTCATTTGGTCGACAGTTCATTTGGTCGACAAGCAGTTTTATGTGGGGGGCTTTGCCCCCCACACCCCACAATGTTGGGGGCTGTGCCCCCCACACCCCCCCGACTATATATATATCAACTCCAGGGTCGCACTACATTGGGGAGGGGGACAAATCTGCCTGTCGACCAAATGAATTGTCGACCAAATGAAAGTCGATCAAATGGCTTGTCGACCATCTCAGGTAGACCCATATATATATATATATATATATATATATATATATATATATGGGTTTACTATTAAAATATCAAAGTTAAAAAAAAATGGTACTTAACAGCAAATCATTTTGCTGAATGTGCACATTACCTAACAGCCCTAATATCGAAAATCAGCTGTTAATGCCGACAGTGTCAAACACAACATTTTATAGCACTTAATAGCAATTCCACCCTTGTGTAACTCCCTAACTAGTACATCTAACATCCCGTTTATGCAGGGGGCAAGCCCCCCTGCACCCCCCTGTGGGGGGCTGCACCCCCCACACCCCCAACTATATATTCCAACTCCGAGATCACAGTACAGTGAGGAAAGGGATGTATTTCCCTTACCGCATTGTACCGCAATCCCTGTACATAATTGAATGTTCATATTTGCGAATGCACAGTACATTCACATATGTAACATTTGATTATGTAGCTTGCACACATATGGACTATTGAAACATTTGTAGTTTGAATAGCTCATAGGAGTACAATGCTACTTCGACATTGTAATAGTAAACCATATATATATATATATGTGTGTGTGTGTGTGTGTGTGTGTGTGTTTGTGTGTGTGTGTGTGTGCATTTATGACAGAATGAGTTTTGGAACCTCCCCGATGTTATGAACATTAAAATGACACCTTGGCCCCATGTACAAAATGGGGGAAAAAGATTGATGCCGATGCTAAGTTTTGGAATGAGTTAAAAGGCAATGTTTTTGAAATTGATTTCCCAACATGACCTTCACAATTTGTCCATATTTTGGCCTGTTTTTCTTAGGTTTTTATTTATTGTTTTTGTATTAATTGCATTCCTTTGCAGCAGTTGCATGAAGTTGCTGAATAGCACTTTATTTGGCTATGTAGGTTTTTGTGAATGAACTTGTGTTGTGGGTGCCTTTCTAACTTTAATTCTTGGATAACCTTTGTTTTTTTACGTCTTTTTTGATGTATTTTTGTACTTTTTTCTGTAGTGTAGTTCAGATTACATGTAGACTTCACATAATAATTGTAGGACATGATTTATTTTTATTAATCTGAGGGACTTTTCTTTACTTATTAGTTATTAATTAATTAATTAATTAATTAATTAATTAATTAATTATTTTTTTTATTTCAGAGTTGAACAACCATGCTGTTTTTTGATTGGCTGGTTGCAGTCCTTTGTTATTGATTGGTTATTTTTTATCTGCTCTTTTGCTGTCCCTAGATATCACTCATTGTGGTGAAAAATGGGTAGGACTAGTTTCTGCTGTTGTCTAATCCTATTGATAGCTTACAGGAAAATTTCCCTGGCCAAGCATCAAATTCTATAAACAAACTTACTTAATGGTTGTGAAAATGCTGTTTTCTTCATGGCAGGGCTGCTGCAGTCCCCTTTATTTGGGGTTACCAGACATTGTGCTTGACTGACTACAACTGCTGCTGAACTCTGCTGCATGGCTACTTGCATTGCCTATGATGTTCCTGTCCTAGTTTATAGTGCCCTTCACAACTTGGGTTTTCCTTATCTTAGGGAACTTCTAAACTGGTATTGGTGTGCTTGCAGCCTTTGTTTCTCCTGTCATGGACTGATTGAGGCTCTGACAGTTTGGCTAGATTCATCAGGGCAGCATTTATTTGCACATCAGTGGCCAAGTCTTTAGAACCTCTTTCCGGAGTCACTTAGGATGAATGTAATACTTGATAGTTTCAAGTGCTCCTTCAAAACCAACCTTTTTGACTTTGTATATGAGGGATAGCTGTATCTTTATTTTTGTATATCTATAATTTGGCATTGCTTATGTGTTTAATATTTTATGCTTTGTAATAGTGCTTTTGCACTTAAATTAATATGAATTTTTTGAGGGGGTAGTTTATTTTAGTAAGTGGTAGTCATTTGAGGGCTTTTGATGTTCCTTTTTGTAATGTTAGTTTATGTGGGTTAATTGTGACAATGGTAATGTATGCATTTGTGTATCCTTGCTGTTTTGATTTATTTGAATGTTGTGTGGAGTTGTCAGTTATTTTCTAGTGTGGTTGTGTATACCTATAGTAAGCATATGATGAATGCTGTTGGTGAATTGTGTATATCTGTGTTTGCCATTCTGTTTTTTTTATTTATTTTAATTTTTACTTTAAAGCTATACTTAGGTTTGGATTTGGAATGTTTTATGTGTGCTGGGGGGATATGGCACTGTGCTTGTGTTTTACGAGTGCTGCATGTGAATACACAAAAATGAATTTATTAGATAGTCAATGAATCAGTAAACCCAAGAAAACAGGAAATATAACCACTGAAAGCAATTATATATGTGTAAATATCCATGTCAGTCAAATTTCATTATAAATCACAAAACAATGTTTTCTTCATGGAGCAAGTCTGCTATATCCTCACTTCTTTACTTTAATAAACTAACTTTGTAATCAAACAGCAAAGGAGACGTGACTAACACGAGCATTCTGAAAAAATAGTTTTCCCTGTCTGTAACATTCCCCTGGAGAAATAGTATGATTGAACTGAACTCGCAGTTCTGAATACAAAGAGGCAAGTTACCTATCTATGTCACAGTTGACCTTTATAAAAATTAAGCCAGGCAACTAGTTAGATCTAATAGGATTGATAGGATGAAGTGACCACCTGCCAGCTCTCATGTCTTAGGGGAAGGAGAGAGATAGGCAATAACTGCATGAAATCTTGGTGTGATCAGACACTTTTGGAGGTAATCTAAGGTAGAAAGTGAAGCGACAAATGTCTGGCTCATGGCATTAGAGAGTATGCCCTCTGTATGTTGCTGTCACTGCATAGAGACCCTCAGGATAAACCATTTATGTATAATGACACCCTGCCCTCATCAGTCCCTTGCTCTAGTGAGTCCTCACACTCCTGACCCTTATGAATTAGTGAGACATTAATGGCTGGCCCTCCAAGAAGTGAAGAGACCCTCTTAGTTACTGGTTAAATCCAGAACCATCTGATAAGGAACTATGAGGAACCCATTACAGGGAGGAAAGTGGATTGGGATGAAAGCTAAAGTTTAGCAGAGGAATGGAGAGAGCAAAAAAAAAAAACATAAGAGCTAAAAACTCCTTGCTGCTTCACTCCTACTCCCTCATAAGGAAGGCACAGTACTTAACAAACATACTGAACATAACATTTCCACAATCCCACTTGTAACAGTGGTAATGAGTGCTACTTTCATTTGCTGTTTGTGGTCTGATCAGGAAGCAATCCGTGGCCTGAATGTAAAGAAACCACTTCACCTGTTTTCAAAATAATAGAAATATGGGTGGGTGCATAAGAGCATTATGATCTTTAATAACACAGGTGGAGTATTGCTAAAAGTGTGATGACACACCAAGGATGTAGATACATGTTTGGTGATCCATTAAGAGTTTTGTTAAACAAAATTATCTATATAGATCAATGCTTTAACCACACCCTTTATTTTGGGTCTACTATTAAGATAAATAGATGTGGGTACATTTAAGTCACTTCTGTGGTAGTTCAAAGCCCCAGAAACATTGATATATTGTGTCTATACCATAACATCGAAGACACAAAATGTTGAATGCTCACAAGAGCGAAAATGCCGAAACTCAAATTTGGTATTGTGGGGGGCTGTGCCCCCCACTCCCACTAAATAAATATTCCAACTCCGAGATCACAATTTTGCTGTTGTGCGTTCAGCATTTTCATTTTTCGATAATATGATATAGATCCGATAGATTTAGTGCAAGCTATGTATAAGGACCCAATGATTAAAGTACGAACAGTGTTCAGTCTTACAGAGGGGTTCAAAGTGGGAGTGGGTGTGCATCAGGGGGGTTCAAAGTGGGAGTGGGTGTGCATCAGGGTCAGCTCTGAGCACACTGTTGTTCATACTGGTGATGGACTATATTAGCAAACAGTTTGGAGGGGACAGATCAACAAAGTTGCTGTATGCAGATGATGTGGCATTACAAGCAGACTCTGTGCAAGAACATCAACCAAGGGTAGGGGAATGGAATGTAAAACTGAAGACACATAGGATGAAAGTGAGTACAGATAAGACAGTTGTAATGGCACCAAATGGGAGAAATTGGAAGTAGTTGAGACTTGCGATAGAAGGGAAAATAGTGGAACAGGTTAACAGCTTCAAGTATCTGTAAAAGGTTGAAAAGAAGGGGAATCAGAATGAAGAGGTCAAAGCTAGAATCAGAGGGGCTGCAGCCAACTGGCATAGATTGTCAGGTGTAGTGTATGACAGAAGAATGCCAAAGAAGCTGAAAAGTAAGGTGTACAAGACAGTGGTAAGACCAATACTAGTTTATGGCACAGAAACATGGGCAGTAATGGCAGTGCAGTTGAGGAAACTAGAGGTGATGGAAGTGAAGTGCCGGAGATGGGTGGTAGGATGCACACTGTTGGACAGATGAAGAATGAGGACATAAGTGCAGAAGCAGAGAGAGAACAGATTATGGTGGTTCAGGCATATGTGCAGAAAAGCAGAAGGCAATCTGGTGAAGAAGATTTGGGACAGTCAGGAAGAAGGTAAGAGGAAGCGATGGCAACCAGCAAAGAGGTGGATGGATTGTGCGAGAGAAGATCTGCGATAGTCAGGCATGAATGTTGAAGAAGGAAGGAGAGTGGCATTGAATAAAGAGAGATGGTGACATCTGACACAACACTCTGACTCCATGTAGAAAATGGGAAAAAGGGGGCTGTTCATGATGATGATGATGTTTTAGAAATTCCAAGAACTGTAACTCTGATCAAGTGAAGTGTAGACTTTGCATGTAGGGAAATACATGTGCAGTGCAAGGCTGCAGTACCTTGGTATATTTCAAGATGATTGCCACTGATGAAATTAGGTATTCATTACTTTTATCAAGCAGAGATAAAATTGGGAAAGACTGTACACTCTCAAATATCATCACATGACCATATTGGTCCAATACTAGATTTGTATGAGTTAATTGTGAAGCTTAAAGTTCTTGTTAACATTTTTGCAAATATTTATCCTGTTTGTGCATTCCAAGAAATGATCTGTAGTTCACAACAAGCATCCTGTTCCATTCTGGAAAATAAGGCCATTACTACAGCCTTAAACAAGATAATCAAGAATCTGGCATCAGTCTTGACAGTTTCCCTGAACATTTTGCACGTTTAAAAAGGAATGTGCTATCTGGCCGTCTTGTATGCAAGTTTATCTCTGTGCTCTGTCAATGAAAAGGACTCAGAGATTGGTGATTAGCCAACTTACGTAAAGGAGGAGGATCGGACCTGATACACAATTACTGACTGTTAAGTCTTACATTTTTCCTTTGTAAATATTTTGAGAGATGGTTAGGTAGTATTTTAAAATCCACAAACATTCTCTACACTATTAGCTAGTATAACTTTTTGCAAGGAAGGTCAGTCTATCAAGTCTAATTGACATGTATGAACCTGTCTCACCTTTGCTTGATGTAGTCCCATCAGTGTTTCCTGTCATCTGCCTTGACTTAATTATTGTCTTCAGCTGTGTATCTCACTGTAATAACACAAAATATAAATCCATACATTGAGGGAATTACTGAGAAATGTAACAAATAGGTACATTACTGTGTTGGGGTTCAAAATGTGCAGGATCGACACTTTCTGTCACACACAATTGTTAGTTTCCTACATATGCTGACTATACAAAAACCTGGAGCTGTAGTGTTACCTGTAAATGAGGTCTCTAAAAGCAACAACTGCATAGAAACATATTTATACACACTTAAGGAGTAATGGCCTTAGACTCAGTAACCAGAAGTGAAATTTTCTGAGAAATGCTAACTGTAATTTTCTTGATAGTTTCAGCATAGTAATGCTGCTATGAACTTGCCTGCAGTATTGATGTTTTAATTTCTAACAAGTTAGACTTTAAAGAAAATTCGACTTCCATTTCAGTGAAGAATAAGGTCCTTTTTTGGTGGTATTAATACTTAAAACAGTTTCATCTAGAGAACAGTGAAGGCAGTAGATTTATATCCTACTCTAGAATATAACAACTTTCTGCTGCTATACGAACAGAGGACTTCAGCAATAGGAACAAGTTCAGAGAAAGTTTAAGCAACAATTTCTGTTCTATAAAGATAAGACTTTACTGTCTGAAATGTATATCCTAAGTAATGAGTAAATTTGGGGCTATCTGTACCTGGAATTTAGGGCTGTCCATAATGAAATCTGAAGAGTAACACTTGAGATAGAACTGAATGAAAATCTAAGGACATTAAGATATAACATTTTCATGTAATTATTAATTAATATAGGGTAAATATACTTTAGGCCAATTACAATTCTATCAACCCTCTCTAAGATCCTGGAAAAATGTGTACACAAACAAATCCTACAATACCTCATACAAGAGAACCTAATCACCCCCACCCAATATGGATTTTGCCCTAGTCACAGTACCTCTACTGCCCTCATCTGCTTCATCAACACCATCTCACAAGCCAGAGACCAGCACAAACTAGTCTTTTGCCTCTTTCTTGACCTCTCAAAAGCTTTTAACACCATCTCTCACCCCTCCTCTTAAATAAACTCTCTGAACTCAACCTATCCACCTCTACTATCTCGTGGTTCTCTAGTTACCTCAGCAATCGTTTCCAATCTGTAAAATGGCTTTTTGCTATTTCCCCAGAACTCCCTATTAATATGGGAGTTCCCCAAGGTTCAATACTGAGCCCACTACTATTTAATATTTTCACCAATTGATTATCTACCTCCACGCCATAGTCATCTCTGGTACAATATGCTGATGACTCCACAGTCATCATCATAGCTGATACCCTCTCCCACTTACATACTACAACTCAGAACTCCTTTTTGTCTATTGAAAACTGGGTCAACAAAAAACATCTAATTTTAAACCCAGAGAAAACTAAGCTCTTGCTTTTCATCCCAAAAACAATGTATCATCTAAAACCTTCTTTCTCTATCATGTCCCACAATAACACATCCATCACAGTTGAAACTCACGCCAAACTACTCGGGGTCATTATTGATGACCAGCTGAAATTTGACCTACATGTACTCAGTAACAATAAGAAAACACCAAACGCATGGACTTCTTCACAGGAACAAAAACGTTTTATCTAGTAAAGCTGACAGCCCTATCCCATGCGTATCTACTACCATCCCTTTTGTACTAGGTGTACTTTGCTGATATCCCATGCCTACCTACTACCAACCCTTTTGTACTAGGTGTACTTTGCTGATATCCCATGCCTACCTACTACCAACCCTTTTGTACTAGGTGTACTTTGCTGATATCCCATGCCTACCTACTACCAACCCTTTTGTACTAGGTGTACTTTGCTGATATCCCATGCCTACCTACTACCAACCCTTTTGTACTAGGTGTACTTTGCTGATATCCCATGCCTACCTACTACCAACCCTTTTGTACTAGGTGTACTTTGCTGATATCCCATGCCTACCTACTACCAACCCTTTTGTACTAGGTGTACTTTGCTGATTTTTAGAAGCTATTTGCAATCTCATGTTTTTTCTCAACTTGTAAATTTTGTTTAAATAGCTATGTTTTATGTCTTTGTAGTAATGCATTTGAGTGTCTATGTATTTGTGAGCTTTTCTCCCCGGGTCTCCACTGAAAAAGGGCTTCGACCCAGCAGGACTAACCCGGTCAACAAATATCAAATAAATAAATATGCAGCAGATATATTTCTATTTATTTTACATATGTTAACCAGGTAGATGGGCTGGTCTGAGAAACATTTTCATCCACAGCTAGATAAGACATAAAAATAATCAACATTTTGCATAGAGGATTAATCCACGTCTTTATTAAGATAAAAATATGTTGCAAAATATAATTATTGGTTATTAAAATAAAGCATGTAGACATGTCATACTTAAGAAAAGGTTAATATATGCTGGCAGGGCATAGAGGAAGAGCATAGATCACAGCATAGACTGCATAGATGCAGCTGTACCCCATAGAAATAAGTGTAGGGCAAACCCCAGTAACAAACCTGCATGGTGGAACCCTAATATCAACAAGCTTCAAACCGCAGTAACAAACTGGGGGAACCGTAATATCAACAGGCTTTATAATAAAAAGAAAATAATTTTAATCAAAAGTAAGAAGAGTAATTCCCAGAACATTAGCGCCCTTGTTAGTGAAATAAACAAACAACTCAGGAGCTTAATAAAATCCACCAAAGCCAAGTCTGAGGCTAAAATAGTGACACAAGCCAAAGACAATCACAAGGCATTTTTTTTAGTTGCTTGTCATCTCAAAAGCACAATGCAGCAATGCACTGAGCTGTTTGTGAACAATGTTACCTACACTGAGGCTGAAGATATAGCTAACCTACTGGCTGATAAATTTACCTCTAATTTTACTCCTCCATCTGTCCCTCAAAATATACCTGAAACTGGCGCACCTCCAGCTATCATAGGTTCATAGGTTCATAGGTTCATACTAGGCTATCTGCCCGAGGGCATTTACAAGCCTAGCCCATCGCCCTTTAGTATGGGGAACTATACCCATTATTTTGCTGTGCCTCTGTCGAGCAGTGACACTGAGGTAATCCCTGGGGTATATCTGCGATCTCCCATCCATTGGTCAAGATTTCTCTTGAACAAGGCCAGTGCTCTGCCTCACATGTACCGGGATTTTGTTCCACAGCATAGGAGTCTTTGGGTGATGAATCTATCCCTCCAGCACGTCCTATTAATAGGTTTAAGTCTCCGCCCTTGTGGCTCTGATGGATCTAGATTTTTGAGGTGAAGCATATTCATCAAATCTGGGTTTGACATGGCCTTGTATGTTAGGCAAAGGTCACCTCTGAGCATGTTTACTGAATAGAGCTGGAGTTCTTTCAGTCGGGCAGCATAGGACAGATTTTTGAGACCCTTTATCCTTTTGGTGAGGAACTTTTGTGGCCTCTCCAGCTGCTGCAAGTGTCGGGTCAGATACATTCCGATGGGGCATTGTACTCAATCATTGGTCTGATGAGTGATGAGTAAAGGGAGACTATGACCTCCTTGATCTAGATGAGAATCCCTTCATGATAAGGTGGGCAATGTAGAAGGTCTTCCTGACTACTTTAGCTACATGGGTGTCGAATGACAGACTACTATCAACCTGGGTCCCCAGGTCCCTGATAACTTCTTCTGTGCTCAGTGGATTGCCACCTATTTGGTAGCTATTTTGGCATTTAACTTTAGGCCGTGGCTCTGGCACCAGTTATCCGTTTCTGTGAGACCCTTCTGAAGGATATCTGTGTCAGATGTGTTTTCTACTATGGGTTTGCAGTCATCTGCAAACTTTGTCAGCCATAACCCTCCTGTGTTTGCTTGTACTTCGGAAAAGTAGATGCCAAACAAGAGTGGGCCCAGGACTGAGGGACACCACTTGTGACAGGCTTTGAGTCTGACATGGCGCCAGCAACTCTGACCCTGTGGGTTCTGTCACTCAGCCAGTTTGCAACCCATCTTGTGATGTATGGGTTAACATTTAAGCTGATGAGTTTTTCAATGATACCCGAGTGGGGTATTGTATCGAAGGCCTTAGCCAGATCGAGGTAGGCTGTATGGACTGCCTTTCCCTCATCAATGGCTTTGGTGACTGTTTTGAAAAAGTCAACCAAGTTTAAAAGGCATGATCTGCCTTTGACAAAGCCAAACTGGGTTGGATCCAAAGTCTGCAAATTCCCTATGTCTTTATTTATGAGGTCCATTATGATCCTCTCCATGGCTTTGCAGATAAGGCTTGTCAAGCTAATGGGCGGTAATTTCCAGGGTCGGTGGAGGCACCGCCTTTGTGAAGTGGGACCACAGTTGCAGTGCGCCACTCCCTGTGCGTATCCAGAGGTAAGACTTTGATTAAACAGCTGTCCTAGCTGTGGGTTTAATTCCTCATTGAGTTAGTGGAGCACACAGCCGGGACACCATCAGGTCCCATGGATGCTGTGTTTTTGCTTTGGAGAGAGCAGTTCTCACTTCTGGAGATGTTTGGGGGCTGCAATCGTTTGGTATAGATATCTCTCCTTTTGGGGAGGGGAGAAGTTTGCACTGAACCTGTCAGCCAGTATGTTGGCAATGTCTGTAGGATCAGTAATCTTCACATCATTTTGAACTAGTTCTGAGCATATCTGGGAGTTACCTCCTAGGTTTCTAACATAGCTAAAGAAGGCCTTATGATTGTCTTTTGAGTCTTTAGCTATTTTTCTCTCGAAATTTGCTTTGGATGATTTTATGAGAGCTCTTAGTTTTTACTTATAGTGATCAAGGGTGTCTTACCTTTTAAGGATTTTGCTCTATCTTGTAGTAGCTTCCTCCTTTTGTTGTAGAGTTTGTTTATGGCTGGGGTCCACCAGACTGGACGCTTGCCTTTGGTACAAAGAGTCTTTGTTTTGCTTGGGATTGCCTTATCCATGCAGTCCTGCAGGTGCTGGTAGAAGGCATTTGTAAGTGATTCAGCGGCTTGAGTACTGTTTTCCGCGGTTTCGGGGCCTTAAAGGAGACCACACTAGTCTTTAGAAGTGTGAAGTCGGCTTTTGAGAAGTTCTTTACTGTGGTCTTTTTATTTCAGGTGGGGTGGGATGAGGACCTCCAGCGAGATTAGTTTGTGATCTGATCTCACCAGTGAGGGTATACTTCCGGTGTTGAACATTGTGCTCCCATGTTCGTGATGATGAGATCAAGTATGTTATCTCCTCTTGTGGGGATGGTGACTAGTTGTTATATGGCATTTGAGTTTATGAATTCCAGGAACTTTTGGGCTAGGGTGTTTGGGCTTGAGTAGTGTTCCCAGTCTATATTAGGGTAATTGAAGTCACCTAGTATGATGCTGTTTGGTGATACATTTATCCTCTAGTGTTTTCAGGAAGGCCATGTGAGGTTCCTGAGTTTGTGAGGGTGGCCTGTAACATGCTACAATTTGCAGAGCAGTCTTGCCTACGGTTAATTGCACCTGGATGGTCTCCGATGCATCAATCGTTGACACCAGTCATGAGGTGTGGGTGACCTTGATGAATATGGATACCCCTCCTCCTTTCTTGGTATTGTCCGGATTTTGGGGCGGGCGCATGATATGGGGTAAAACCTGATAGCTTGGGGTGCACTCAGAAGCCTTGAACCAGGTTTATGTCACAGCACAGACATCGATGTTCTCCATACTGAGAAGGGCCTCGAAAAGTGCATTTTGAGATTTAGACTTCTGGCATTGAGCAGCATTACCCTTAGTTTTTCCTTTTTGTGTTCTAGGGTGGTAGGTTTAGAATTTGAGCCTTGCCTAAAAAGGCACTATGGGGTGACAAGAGCCTTTGCCAATATCCGAATCCCAGGGTGACAGGTGCAAGCCGTCCCTTGCCGAGGAGCTTGTCCAGCATGTCATCCCAGGCAGACAGATACTGGATCCCCTTTGAATGACACCAGTGTTTAAGCCAATTGTTAAAGCTGATCATCTTATCTCTGTATTGTGGCATCATTCTTGGTGAAGGTAGGATACTGCTCAAGGTCAGGGTCATACCTGCCTGGGCTACATAATCAGAGAGCTCCTCAATGTCTCTTTTCATGTAGTCCAAGGAGGTACGCCTCAGGTTGTTTACACCAGCGTGGACAATGACTGAGTCATATTTGTACCTGCTGTTGAGAGACCTGAGTGCGATTGTAGCGCCCGACAGACACCTTGCTGTGCCCTTCTCCTTACTCCGTCTGGTGAGCGGGGCGCCAGTGTGTCTGGCTATGCAGTCCCCAATCACTAGTGTGTCTGGCATTGTGTTTGGCCTTAAGGGCTGTGACTGTTTGACACTCTGACTGTGAGGTCTATGTGTTGCAGGTGTTGTGTTCTGAGGTGGTGGTTGTTTGGGTGTCTGCTTTGGTGGCCTCTGCTGTTTTGGTAGATTTTTGATCTGAGCCTCCAGTATGTCTTTGTGTGTTTATGTGTATGATTTGAGGTTGTAATGGTACTATGTGAGACTGGGTCTATAGTGTGTGTGGTAACCTTCTCCTCCTGACTGGTCTTGCCAGTCCTATGTTGATCAGCCTCCAGTTTGGCCGTATAGTTGCATCTCTCGCATGTATTTGTGTTTTGTGGGAGGAGGAGAGGGTTGTCTGTGTACATGAGGCAATTGTAACATTGCCTCAATATTCCCAGGTTCACCAGCTGAGCAGGAGAGGACACTAGCAACTGATCCCTTGACATGCTAGAAGGATAGACAAAAAACTTTAAAAAAGATTCCGGGGATGTGGGTGACTGAGAAATGGGGGGTTGCCTTTTGGGGTACTATCTATGACAAGAGTGCCGTATCAAGGTAATAAGTACTGTAGGAGCAAGTGCTAGGTTTAACAGATAGAGAATAGTCTACTTGGAGTCAAGTAGAGATGATCTTTTTAGTTATAGGATACACTGATTAGATCAGTAGTATAGTTCGAGGAAGGTAGTTTTAAGGGAAAATTTGAAGAGTGTAATTTAGGTAGCCCTAATAGTTTAAATCTGCTTAAAACGCTGCCCTGTAGTGTGCAACAGTAGCTCTCTAACTAACTCGCCGCGCTAAATCATACAAGAACAAATCATAAAAGTGCTATAAAAAGCTAAAAATACTGCATCAGTAGGTCCTGACAATATCCCTGGATGTATCTTAAGTAACATGAAGCATGATTTAGCCATGCCCCTAATAACACTGTTCAGTCTCAGCCTCCATACAGGTTTTGTACCAAGTAAATGGAGAACAGATAGTCATTCTCCTGCATAAAGGAGTACCTTCCACAGGCCCAGGCAGTTACAGACTCATGTGTCTGACCAGCCTCATATGCAAAGCCATGGAAAGACATATCATGGAAGTAATCAGTCAGGACATAGGAACCTTCAAACACTAGAACCGTCTCAGTTTGGATTCAACAACATTGGACGGCACAGTGGTGCAGCGGTAGCGTTGTCACCTCACTGCAAGAGGTTCGCTGGTTCAATTCTCAGCTGGGATTTGCCTTCTGTGTGGAGTTTGCATGTCTTCCCTGTGTTTGTATGGGTTTTCTCTGGGTGCTCCGGTTTCTCCCATGTTACAAAGGCATGTATCTGGAGTGTTTCTCCCTGTGCTTCTGCTGAAAATCGGATTTGTTCCAAGTCAGACTTTCCTGGTTAACAAATGATAATAAACAAAATAAAATAAAATATAGCACAAAAGTTCCATTCACAGCTCTTGCATTGAAGTATGCACTGGCACGAAAAAATTCCAATACTTCAGTTTATTGATAAAAATAAAAAAATATTTAAAACCATATATCCTTTTCTGACACAAAGGTTAAGCGCTTTCATCTACCCACACATAGACTTCATCAGAACATTTCATTTTTACTGCAGCGGACTTAAATAATGTCACCATCCAATCCGCTGCATAAATTAATTAAAATTCAAATAATTCAATTACATATTTAAAGTGCTCAGTGCGTTTAAAACTTGGCGATTGCCCTTTCAGTATTACTTCAATCCATTCTTGATTTACCTATAATATTTTATATTGTATTACTCAACCCCCTTCCTTCATGACTCTACCTTGTATTATGTACACCTTATACCTACTATATTACAAACATATATTTCTCCACCCAAAACAATATATATAAAACCCATCTATATTAAAATTACAAATAAAATTGAGACTACAACCCTGACAGCATATTGTGTGATGATCCCAAGTACTCTAAAGAGACTAAATAACAACACATATGGAAATAAAATAAAAATAAAATAAAAGTGTAAAACTATGAACCCACTTAACAACTATTTTCTAATATGGGTTTAATGGAAATATTTTCATTTATTCCTGGGTGAACAGAAGCATTTAACTTTATCTGCCATCTGGCTTCCCTTTAACCCAGTTTTTTCTTTATATTTTCCCCCTCTTGGTTTCTTTTTAATACATTCTAAAATACCAAAATTAAAGGAGTCACAACTGTCACTGACATTCAGATGCCTCCATAAAGCATTTTTACATCTTTTTTTCTCATACAATAACTATGATCATATATTCTATTCCTGAGGCATCTGTCTGTCTTGCCCACATAGAAACATGGGCATTTTGTGCATTTAGCCAGATATACTATATGGGATGTCCTACAATTAGCTTTTTGAAATATTACCTCCGTCCTGTTTTTATCTTACAACAGAAGGTTTGGTACCCTAATGATCAGACTACACTGGTTACACCGACCACATTTGGTACTACCTGCCCCATTGCCCTTGGAACCTGATTACACCGACCACATTTGGTACTACCTGCCCCATTGCCCTTGGAACCTGGTTACACCAACCCCATTTGGCAGTACCTGCCCCATTGCCCTTGGAACCTGGTTACACCAACCCCATTTGGTAGTACCTGCCCCATTGCCCTTGTAACCTGGTTACACCGACCACATTTGGTACTACCTGCCCCATTGCCCTTGGAACCTGGTTACACCGACCCCATTTGGCAGTACCTGCCCCATTGCCCTTGGAACCTGGTTACACTGACCACATTTGGTAGTACCTGCCCCACTGCCCTTGGAACCTGGTTACACCGACCACATTTGGTACTACCTGCCCCATTGCCCTTGGAACCTGGTTACACCGACCACATTTGGTACTACCTGCCCCATTGCCCTTGGAACCTGGTTACACTGACCCCATTTGGTAGTACCTGCCCCATTGCCCTTGTAACCTGGTTACACCGACCACATTTGGTACTACCTGCCCCATTGCCCTTGGAACCTGGTTACACCGACCCCATTTGGCAGTACCTGCCCCATTGCCCTTGGAACCTGGTTACACCGACCACATTTGGTACTACCTGCCCCATTGCCCTTGGAACCTGGTTACACCGACCACATTTGGTAGTACCTGCCCCATTGCCCTTGTGACCTTTTCTCATTATTTTCCTCTCTAACTCACACTTTAAATTGCTTCCATTTTTAGAAACAAACATGGG
This sequence comes from Protopterus annectens, assembly GCF_019279795.1. Classification (NCBI taxonomy): domain Eukaryota; kingdom Metazoa; phylum Chordata; order Ceratodontiformes; family Protopteridae; genus Protopterus; species Protopterus annectens. The sequence goes on along the minus strand of NC_056743.1, from coordinate 1,700,438,046 downwards.
TTGCTCCCCCACCATTTTATACACATTGTGATCAGTTTTCAAAATATTCCAATTGGTCTCTATTATTTTCCTTATATCTTGTGCATAAGGTGCATATTGAAGTATACAAGGCCTCGTATAATTGTTTATGTCCTGACTCTCCTTATTCATATTGTCACCTAACATTTTAATCGAACCTGTGCCTAGGATGGGTTTGTATTTTTTCCCCCATTCTTTCTTAACGTATTCCTTAATATCCACAATTATGTGCATGGGGTACCCTCTATTCTTAAACATATTACCTGTGAAATCTAATTCTGTAACCAAGTCTAAATAGTCAGAGGTTATTCTAGCAGCTCTTATAAATTGGCCTTTTATAATGCTCCGTTTTTGACTGTTGGGGTGACAGCTGGAATATTGTAAATAGGAGTTACTGAACGTGTCTTTTCTATATATTTTAGATTTAAATTTGCCATTTTCCACACTTATAAGTGTATCCAAATATGATATTGAATTCTTGTCCATATTAAATGTACATTTTAAATAATCACTTGAGGTATTTAGATATTCCTTAAAATCTTGTAACTTGCTCTCACTACACTTTTGTACAATAAATATATCATCCAAAAATCTTATATAGCAAATGATGTTCTCTCTCCAAGCTGTTTGCCGTATATATTCTGTTTCCCAGTCAAGTAAAAACATATTGGCAAAGATGGGGGCACATGCTGCTCCCATCACAACCCCTTTACATTGCCTGTAATACTCTCCTTCGAACAGTATATAATTGTGAGTTAACACCAATTCCATAAATTCCAAAATCAAGGACGTTTTATCCCAAGTTAAACTACCATACTTCCCTATACTATTGTTAAACCTTCTCATCCCTTCCTCTTGGGGTATACTTGAAAAAAGATCAACTACATCAATGGTTACTCAAAACATGTCCGGATTAACTAATCCAGGCACAAGCCTTCCTAAAAAATCCCATGAATCAATTACAATGTGAGATATTTTGTTATATATAGGCTTCAACCAAGTGTCAATTACTGTTCCAAAAGGAAAAGTTTTAGATTTATTTCCAGATATTATAGGACGAAAAGGTGGATCTATTATATTTTTGTGCACCTTTGGTATACCTACAATAGTACTGATAATGGGATACTCTACCTTCAAGTAGTTATATATATCAATGTCAATCCTATCATCTAATAATAATTCTTCCAAAAATGAATCAATTTTATGATATCCTATATTTACTTCATTGATGGAGGATATATCGTAATTTCCCGAATTCAATAATATACTATTAATTTTGTTAACATATTCAGCAGTATCATAAATAACAACCCCTCCTCCTTTGTCAGGTTTCATAACCCGTAAACTATTGTTCGTTTGTATTTCTTTTAATAGTTGAAATTCATTGTAATCTAAATTAAAATTCATTTTAATGGTTTGCATTTATTCCCATACTCATATATTTCATCAATAACTACCTTTTCAAAAATAGCCAAAGTATTGTTCATAGGAGGGGTGAAAGTGCTTTTCTTCTTAAACTTATTTTGCTGTATTTTTCCTTTTCCATTAAAATGTATAGCTAAATTCAACTTCCTTAAATATTTTTTGAAATCCACTATATAGTCAACTAAGTTAATGGAACTGTTAGGTACATATTTAATTCCTTTTGAAAATAAATAAAAATGCTCTTTTTTGAGTTCCATTTGTGTGTAATTAAAAATACTAAATTCTAATAAGCTAAAATGTATTTCACTATGTTTTATAATATTCAATTTCTCCTCCAGTTGTTTCCACCCCTGTAATCCTGTTGTTTTTCCCATTTGTTTTTTCTCCAATTTCCCTGTGTTCTGTTCTGCCACTTGTTTGTAGCCTGTGCTATATTTGATTTCTTTGTTGACTGTTCCAGACGTGTACTTTATTCAAAATAAAATAAAAGAAGAGCAAGTCATGCTTACTCAACCTAGTGGATTTTTTTAAAAGGTCACCAAAGCAATGGTTGAAGGCAAAATGGTACACACTGTATACCTTGACTTGGCCAAAGCTTTTGACACAATTTCCCACTCAGGCATAGAAAGTCTAAATAAACTGGAAATACACCCATATGTCACCCACTGGATTGCCAGCTGGATCACAGATAGGACATAGATAATCAAAATAGGAGAAGAAATAACCTCCATAAAGACATCAGTCACTAATGCTGTTCCCCAGGGTTCTGTGCTGGGAACTCTCCTGTTTGGCATCTAGTCAAAATGAATACCAAAGGGTTATGGCTGACTAAGTTTGCAGATGACTGCAAATTAGGAGCAGTCATGCAATCACTGAATGCCCAAATGACTCAGCAATCCTGCAGGAAGGTTTGGCTTAAATAAGTAGGTGTCAAAATCATGGTCTGAAACTAAAAGCCAAAAAATGCATAATTGTATCCTTTGGGAAGTCATCTATCCCAGGAAACTACTGCAGTGACAATATGCAACTAACAGTAAGCCCAGTTGTTCAGGATTTGGGAACTTTATGTGGACATTGATGTACCTTTTGATCAACATTTGTCTCTTCTTGTAAGAAAGTCCTTCTATATTGCACAACTTATAAACAAAGGCATTGTTTCTAGATCCGGGGATGTCATTGTTCCCCTTTACTCAGCCCTCATTAGACCAATCATTGAATATAATGCCCCCTTTGACATGTATCTGTTTAGACACTTGCAACAATTGGAATGCCCACAGAGATACCTTCTGAAAGGACAAAAGGCCTTAACAACATGCCCTACATGGACCTGTCACTATACTCAGTATCCTACAGACTACTAAGAGGTGACCTATGTTTGGCATACAAGGCCTCCTCCAAGTCATTACTGATGGACTTACTGCACATCAGCAAGTCAAATAACATTAGAAATACTCCGTCTAGGGATCAAAGCCTCTTCTGTAACATCAGTAGAACATTTTGGAGGGGCAGGTATTTTTCGTAGAGGATACTGCTGCTATGAAACAGACTCCCCATCCAGGTAAAACAAAGTTCATCTCTGTCCATTTTCAACTGCAACTTAGATCTGTGGATGGGAAACAAAAGATTTACCCCAAGACTGCACCCTGTGCTACGAATGAACAAGAGTAGCTCCTAAATGCTTTATCCCATGCATGGGTCCCCTCAAATTATTTATGGTACGATTCCAATTATTCTCATTAGGGTAACATATAATTATCATGGGATGGGTAAGGCCAACCTGTAACTGAATGGGATAGGTTATTTTGAGCATAAACCTGGAAAGTGGCTAGGCTTAAAATAGCCTACAAGGGCAGCTAGCCTAGTACGTACCTATGAACCTGTAAGAATTTACATTTTACACCGAAGCTCACAACAAAAATATATATGTAAAATCTTTATGTGCCATCATGTCAGTATCCCTGATTATAGTAATTTAAATATGAATCCAATCCATAGCAGAAATTCATTGCAATGCAGTAGAACAAAATATCCTAGGTTTTGAAGTTAGCAGATAATAGAAAATTAGTAGAGGAAAGAAATGCTACTTAACAAGATGGACATATATCACTGAACAAATGAAGAGACTAAACATGCCTATACACACTTGTACGTCATATTAACTAAATTAAGAATATTAAACTTTAGTCGAAGTAGACAAATCCTAGCAGTGATTAACTGTATACCTATATGTACTACACCAACCTTCAGTGACTGTATACTAAACCAACTCAAGTACATTAAACTTAAGTTGAAGATAGTTAGCTTCTAATAGCAATTAATTACAATGATGCTAATAGAAATACTGCCAAGAGTGTAAATCTGTATACCAGAAAAGCTGGTATATAAAGTTAAGCACTCAGCCAAACATTATTCTGCCAGGGACTTTCAACTACATACCTCTTAACTGTACAAATTTTCGCAGAATGTCCAGATTTTTGCCTCATATTTTTGGTCTGTTTTTCATAAAAGTGTGGTTTTCTGGCAAATTAGTGACAAATCATTAAAGACTAAAGTTAGAAAATAATGACAGACATTTGAGTTTCAGACTTAACACTCTTCAGAAAATTCATGCAAATGCAAAACCTGTTATTCTATCAACTTTCTTAGTTTGTAAGACCATTATTTAAAGATTGTCCCAGTTTTTGGGCCTTTGTTCCACTTTTATTCATGGCTTTGCCTAGATTTCTTGCTATAAGAGGTTGAGAGTTGTGCTACACTTCCATCAACTGGGACACATATGCCCCTCAACGTATATGACCAGCAATTACTGGATTTCATTAATACAAACTCACTAGACCTTATAGTGAGCACAGTCTAATGAAGGTCCATGTCCAGCTTACCATTAACAAAACCTCCTATCACACCACAGCTAACTGTAGGACCCCCTTTCTGTCCCTCTTTGGCTCATACCTCCTACTTGAATAGTATGGAGTGCCTAGGCACATAGCGAAGCACCATTCTCCTAGGAGGTTTCAACTACCCTTCCATCAAATGGGAGACTTATGCATCCCCCAGCATATATGCCCAGAGATTTCTGGATTTCATTAATACAAACTCACTGGACCAGTTAGCCTGCACCCTATATAAGGGAGACAAAACCTGGGACTCGCTTTTCAGCAATATGAGAGCACTCTTTTCCTATTCATTGTAAACTCCTTCCTAATTAGATCGGACCATCAATCAGTCAAAATCACCATAAGACTGAAGCTAAAAACATCCTGCAATAACTTGGTATACAGAGATTATGCTAAAGTTAATCTCCTGAAAGTGAGTGATGCTCTGGCTAAAGTCAGCATCCCCTTCCACCCAAATGGCCCTTCTGTGCATGCAGAATCCTTCAACACCAAATGCTTTTCACATGTAAGTAGCTGCGTATATACATTTGTTCCCCTCTGCAGTAAATAACGTCAAATTAAAAAATAGCCCCTCTGGTAGAACCCAGATATAAATAGGTTATACAAAAAAGAAAATGCTCATTGCATGTAAAAGTACATTATACCTCCAAATACTAAAAATGGTCTTACTAAACTTAACAAGGAGCTCTGATACCTGATCAAATTAACTAAAACCTGATATGAGGTAAAAATAGCCACCTAAGCAAAAGGCAATCATAAAGCCTTTTTCAACTATTTAAGAAACCTCAAAAACAATGCTCAAAACTTGACAGAGCTAATAGTAAGCAACATCACATACTCTGCTCTGACCCAGAGAACATAGCCAATCTATTAACAAATACGTTTAGTCAACCCCCACAATCCCAAAACACATACTAGCATCCACACACCCACTCAAATTTCCCAGGAACAAGTCTTCAAAGCCCTAAACAAGGTCAAGAACACTACTTCATTGTGTCTGTATAACATACCAGGCTGCCTATTGGTCACCCTCAAACAGGACCTTTCAAACCCTTTACAGAGTCTGTTTAATGTCAGGCTTATAATGGGATTTGTGCCAGATGAATGTAGAACTGCAATAGTTATCTCCCTGCACAAAGGTGAGGCATCAGTGGACTTAGGCAATTATAGACCAATAAGCCTGACCAAGACCAATAAGCCTGACCAGCCACATCTGTAAGAGTACAAAACTGATTATTATGGAGTTTAATAAATAAGAACATAGGCAACCTTCAAACTCAGATCCTGCCTACTTAACTTTGTGTACTTTTTCAAGACGGGTACTGAAACAATGGATGAGGGAAAGTCTTTACACACACCACATATGTAGACCTTGTTAAGGCATTAATCATCATCCCACACCCAGGTATAATTGTTAATCTAACTTTACTCATCCAGCTAAATGTAAATCCCTATGAATCTCATTGGATAGCAAACTGGCTCACAAACAGAACCCAGGAAATTAGGGTGGGGAGCTCTACTACCTTCAAAACACCAGTTACAAGCCATGTACCTCAGGGTTTGGTCATTGGGTCACTCCTCTTTGAAATTTACTTCTTGGAGGTCAAAGCTAATATTATGGGCTTATGGCTGACCAAGTCTGCATATGACTGCAAACTACGAACTTGGTGAATTCATAAACTCTCCAGAAAACACCAAGATCCTTCAGGAGTGCCTTTCCCAAACAAATAGTTGTTGTTACGTTCGTGGCTTAAAACTCAATGCCAAACGATGTACACTAGTATCATTTGGTGAGGATGACATCCCCTGTAGCAGTCACATCGTCAACATACCACTGAAAATTGATTCATTAGGGTGGGACCTGGTAAACCATGTAGAAAATGTGTTGTCAATCGAACAGTGTGTAGATAGTATTGTGAGAAAGTCCTTTTTCATTGTGCAGCTTATTAGTAAGTGTATGGCATCTAGGTCCAGGGAGGTGGTTATTCCACTGTGTTCTGCACAATTTAGGTCGATCATTGAGAATAATACCCCCTTCTGTATGTACCTGTCCAAACGTCTGGCACAGCTTGAAGGCCCACAATATTTTTTCACCAAGTAAATAAAGGGCCTAATCACAAAAACTACACTGCCAATCTTAAAGCCTTGCTCCCCTTTTTGGTATTGTATAGATTACTAAGGGGGTGATCCATGTCATGCTTACAGAGCCTCTACCTATCCCATCCTTTCAAACTTACTGTACATCTTCAAGTTTAATAGTGGCAGAAATACACACTCAAGAGGTCTTAATGTCTTCTGCAACTTAAATAGAACATGTTAGAGGGATAGATATGTTTCACAGAAAATACCACTTCTTTGGAATCATCTTCCTGTCCCATAAAGCAAAGTACATCTCTTGCTCTATTCCAGCATAATCTGAATGAATGGATAGGAAATTGCAAGTTCACCCCTGGTGAACGCTAACAGTTACAAACTGTTTCCAAAGGAAAATACCTGTTATAAAGAGATAGTTTATCAAACTTCAGTGCTCCTCCAAATCCTGAGAACATACCAACCTGTGCTGAATTGCTGTCAGAAAATCTGTACAACCATGTCAGTGGCTGCATAGAGGCTGCAGTGTCCACCAGAAGAAAGTCCAGGACTAGCCCCAGAAAACAAACCACCCTTATGGCATCCCAAATTAAACAGGATATACAACAAAAGGGAAAAAAAATAAGGCAAAAATTAGGAAGGGTAATTCCTACAGAGATAAAAACTCATCAAAGTAAATAGGCAATTAAGATGACTAATTCGGTCAAGCAAAGCCATCTTTGAGGTTAAGATATCTTCCTATTGGAAAGATAAGCATAAGGCCTTCTACAGCTATGTCAGAAACATGAAGGGCATTTCACGGCAGTGTGCTAAGCTGGTGGTTAATGGTGCCACATTCACTGAGCCTGGTGATATAGCAAACCTGTTAGTGAACAAATTAAATTCCAACTTTACCCCCTCTCATCCCCAACTAACCCTCCAATAATACTCTCAAACATAACCCCTCCAAATATAACTAGGGAGCATGTACTGGCTGCACACACTAAAGCCAAGAACATGGCCTCAATGGGCCTGATAACATCCCAGGATGCCTCCTGAGTAGTCTAAAGTGCAATTTATTAGGACCCTGGAGTCATTATTTAACTATAGTCTTAAAACAGGCTTTGTGGCACATGAATGGAGGACTGTGGTGGTCATCCCTCTTCATAAGGGTTACCTTCAACAGATCCTGGAAACTACAGACCCATTAGTCTGACTAGTCTTATTTGCAAAACTATGAAAAGAATTAACATGGACATTATCAACAAGGACATAGGAGACCTCCAGACACTGGATCCATTCCAGTTTGACTTTCTGAAAGGAAAGCCATGCTTCTGAATCTGGTGGACTTCTTTTAAAAGGTAATTAAGGCAATGGATGAGGGTAAAGGTATGCATATTGGCTACCTAGATCTGGCAAAGGTATCTGATACAGTACCCCACTCATGCATTGTCAATAAACTTACAGAAATAGGTATAAACATCTTTATAAAATGGTGGCTAGCTAGCTGGCTCACTGATAGGACCCAGGAGGTTAAAATTGGTGAGGCCACCTCCATAAACAGGCCAGTCACCAGTGGAGTCCCCCAGAGCTCCGTGCTAGGCCCACTTCTCTTTGGCATCCACTTCTCAGATGTCAAAGCCAATGTCAAGGGACACTGGCTAACCATGTTTGCAGATGATTGCTAACTGGGAGCAGGCAATGAATCCCCGAAAGCCAAAAACACCATTCAAGAAGGTCTAATATAGACAAATGCTTGGTGCCAAAGCCATAGCTTAAAACTCAATACCAAGAAATGCATTATAGTATCTTTTGGGAAGTCTGCCACCCTGGGTAACTACATCATCAATAAACCATACTTCAAAGGTTATTCACTTGTCAGGGATCTGGGAACACATGTAAATAGTAATCTAGCCCTCAGTCAACATGTGTCCAAGGGAGTAAGAAAATCCTTCTATGCTGCTCAACTTATATGCAGGGGCATGGCATCTAGGTCCAGAGAGGTCATCATGCCACTGTACTTTGCTCTCATCCGACTCATCATAGAGTACAATGTGCCCTTCGGTATATATCTGACCAGACACATGCAACAACTGGAACATCCACAAAGGTTACTTACAAAAAGAATACAGAGAGTAAACATAATATCCTACTCTGATCACCTCAATGCCCTGTCTCTTTACTCTGCGTCATACAGACTTCTGAGGGGTGATCTTTGTCTGTCATACAAGTCATCCCTACACCTTGTCTTGATGAATTATTTGCACATCCACAAGACAGACAGCATCAGAACTGCTAGACTGAAGGACCTAAATTTTGCTTGCAACATAACTAGGACATGTTGGACAGATATGTTTCTCAGAGAATTCTAATTCTCTGGATCAGGTTCCCCATCCATGTGAAACAGAGTTTCTACCTCTCCCTACTTAAGACCAAATTGGACCAATGGATGGGTAATCGGAAATTGACCCCAGGTCTGGCTCCTATATCTCTGATGGACAGAGGCAGTTAGTAAGTCACTCCCCCATAAATCAAATATAAATTAAATTTGTGGGTTACATTTGGGATGCATGGCTAGACTTTTAAGGGCCCTAGTGGTTGTTAGCCTAGTTTATAGCTATGAACCTATGGATTAGCTCCCTTGTCCCTTATGGATAGGGGTAACTTATAAATGTTTGGCCTCTGGATTAAAATGGAAAGGGCTCTAGGTTAATAGTACTCCTACTGTTATGACCAGTAAACATTATAGGGCTGCAGGGCTAGATTTCTGATGATTCTCATGGATCAATAGCCTAGTAAAGTTGATTGTGTTAAAAAGGTATCAGCAGTGGGTCCTATTTTATAGAAAAGAAATATACATATATGTCAGACTGCATTGTAACTGATGAAATGGATATATGTTAACAAAGGATACTGGAAGGGATGGGATTAAGCTCAGCCCATTTTACCTTAAGAAAAATAGCTTGAAATTAATTTACTTGGGTTAGGCCATAACGATTTTATTCCATAGCCCTGAATGCAGCAGAGATGCAATGTCTGGTCTGGGGTCCTGCTCTTATAGTCCTTCGTGGTGAGCTAGTTGCTACCTTGGGGTGCCAGAGAATGTCTGGTTAGTCTCTGCAGAAGGATGAAGTATTGGAATTAACATCTATGAACTTATGAGACTGTTACTGACAATAAAAATGTCTGGCCTCAGGGTTAAAAGACAGGAAACAGAGTAGGAAAGTTTACATGATTTAGAACTCTTTTGACTTGAAGTTGTAGCTAAGTGGTTAAGGAAAGGGTCTAATCCAGCACAATTCTCAGATATGTTTCAATAACTCTTGAGGGAAAATGGTTAGAGTAGGAATCTGTGATAGTCAAGACTTGAGTGCCTTTTAGTCTGTGAGTGGGCCACAGTAACATGACTAGTTGCGTTGCTGTTCACAGCTTGTTTGTGGCCAGCCACTTCCAAAGTAACTAAAAGTCACTTTCTAAAGAGATTGTAATTGTTCGTTGAGTTTTTCCCAGTCTAGTAATGACAGCATCATCTGTGTAAAGTATACAGTTGAATGTAGGTGGATCCCAGAGCACATAATTTATAAACAGTATATAATATTTATTTTTAATTTTTAACTGGGCTAGAACATTGATTACATTTATGTATGTATATATATATATATATATATATATGTCTATATCCATATATCTATATCTATATATATATATATATATATATATATATATATATATATATATATATACACACACACACACTTGTATACTTAATAATTGAACAGACACTACAGTATGCAACTATTTCTCTCCCTCTCTCTTTATCTCTGTATATATGCAATTATATAATCAAAGGGTTGTAGCTGAGAGAAGCTGTGACGTTAGGAAGAATTTGGTTAAATGTGGTTAGACGTATGGCATTGGCATTTCATTGTTTTCTGGATATGTGTTTTTATTGTGCATGAAATTTTAGACAGGAGAATGTTTCTTTAAGATTGAGAAAATAGATTACCAGAAATTAGGGCGTAGTGTAGAAAAGTAGAGAGCTATACAATGGAGTTTTCTTTCAGGGGCTTGTTGTGAAGGTGCAGAATAGTCAAGATTTCTGAGGTTGTAGACTATTAATTTGTCTCCTAGAGGAGACAAAGTATCATTGTATAAAAGTTAGAAAAGCTGTAAGCATTATAGGTCAGATCTTTGTTTGATGGGTCACCTTTTTACATCTTATAGCATTTTGCAGTGGTGCTTCTGTTTTGGTGAGAGTGTGAAGATTCTTTTGATGATTGTATGAATGAATGCTGTGTTTCTCTTTGAGGCATATGTCATTAATGGAAGGCCATATGCCTTTTCCTTTTGCTGCTCTTGAAGACATCAAGAGGAAGAGAGAAATTTTGTTGGCACAAATTAGGAATGGATTGATCTTTTTTGTGTTGTTTTGGTGGAGGGTAAAGTTAAGAGTTGGGCCTAGCAAGAGACTTATTTCAGTAAGTTAGTGTTTTCTATAGCAGTATTGTTGTGATCATTTATTTCTAATGCATTTGTGATTTTGGTCAGTTTTTGTTTGGTTCTAAAAAGTAAAAATTTTGGATGTGTTAAGTAGCAGTTTGCTTGTTATTGATTCAGTGGAATAGAGAGAGGAAATCAGATAGGCTGTTAGATATTTTTTTTAACCAGAGTAATATCAGGAGAGAAACCAAAAGAGGCTAGTATTTGTAAGAGAAGCATTTTATCAGTAGTGTCAAATGCTCTTTTAAGGCCTAAGAAAACTGTAAGTAGGCCATCATCCATGTTAGAATATGTGTGATCTGTAATAAAATATAGTGCTGTTATTGGACAGATGCCATGTTAACAGTCAGTGAGAACATCTATAATATGGTCATAGATAACTTTCTTTAGAATCTTAGTGACTTCCATTGTATATTAGGAAGTACTTTAAAAATGGAACTGCGTTGTATGGATAAATATGATTTCAATGATTTGGGCTGTGTTCTGCACTGATCTTCTATAGCCCAAATGTAGGCCCTCCTCATGCCTATGCACCTATGAACATAGGAGTCTCATAGCCCTTATATCCTCTGTCTTGTACAGTACACTGCTAATACTGAGCTTGTGAGCTTGCTGGAAGATGCTACTCTGTGCTGCAAGAGAAGAAGTCTGTTTCATGTAGTCCCTGTCCTTTCTTGTTCTCTCTTTCACAGATGCATACTGCAGTGATGCTAAACACATCCATTATATATATATATATATATATATATATATATATATATATATATATATATATATATATATATATATATATATATATATATATATACAGACATCTATATATATTCTCCATCTTGATCATTATGCACAAAATCAGCCCATGTTCACCAGCTGCCTGGATAATGTGCTATTGCATCCCTGGACCACTGCTTCTGTATAATTTCATCCTATGAAAAAAATGTCTGATCAAATTATTTTACTCTGAAATTCTGGGATGCAGGAAAAGTTGCACAAGCTACACTGTAGATACTCCAGTGGAAAAAGGACAGAATCTGCTGTACAGCTAAGGAAATGTATCTTTTCTTTTCTAAGTAATGCCTGTATGCAGCACTGATCCTCTCACATGTGGAAAACATTTGTATTTCTGCTGGCCATTGACAGGTTACGAGAACAGGATTATTGCGATTGATCTTACTTGTGCAGTATTTCTTGTTTTTTTTTTTAAATAGACATCACGTCTGTCCTTTTAAGATGTTTTACTGGCCCTTCTTTTGTCGTGATCTACATTAATTTTTAAAGAAATTGTTAATGTTTTATAAACTGGTACCTATCAGCGGTTTGGACACTGTTCTGACAAATTTTGATGCCCCAAAGTAAATTTGCTGAAAGCCACTTTCACTGACAATGTAGTTGGTCTGTATGAGTATGGAAGATGGGGGTGTCCCTTCATATGGGGTGTGTAGGTGATGCCCCCCCAGCATAGATGTGTAAGTTGACTGACATACCTGTAGGTGGACTGACTTGATTCCTTTAGAACTATGTAACTCCTATTTCATAGTAGATTTCTTCTTCTTTTGTTCACTTGATGTTTCCTATCTAGGGCAGGTAAATAATTAAAAAAAAAAGTGAACAGATAACAACAAATAGTAATGCAGTTTTAGCAATAATATTTTAAAATATGGTATGTTGGTGTCCGTGCAAATTGCAGCCATTAAGAAGCCATTCAAGAGATAAACTAAAGAGATGATGCTTAGTCCCAAATTATAGGGCCTTTTATTTATGGTGTATAAAATAATGAATTTATATTTTAAGACATGCACTTTCAGGAACTACATTGGCAACTGCCACAGTAACTTTCATGTCTAATTGTAGCTTGCCTTAACATCTGTTATGTGTATAAATAGGCATGAATCAGGGTATAAGTAAACAAGATAAAAACAGCAGAAGCAAACTGTTTCACTATTTATAGTGTATACTGCTTTATACCAAGTCTCTTCTTGTATACTGACTTGTATGCAGTTTATTATGTTTTGTGAAAGAACCTACTAAAAAGGTCTGCTGTTGTTGAAATGTTTGTTTGAGTTATTGTATGTACAATTATATGTACAATACTTACAATCAAGGGAGCCTGCATAATTTTTTGCAGGGGGTGCACATCCAGAGCCCCCCCATGCAGCCCCTCACCCACACACACAGCCATTCCAGTGTCCCATTACTTGGCTATTTCTCCCCAGTTGCCATAAACACTGTTCAAAACTCTCAGTAAGCGTACTGTTTTATACTTTACTTCTATAATGACTACAGATATTTGGATTTCATTTATAACTTTTATTTCAAATTTTATAGCACAAACACTGAGACATTTACTAAACAAAGCGATAGTCTTAAAATGAAAACAGACTTAGCATTAAAACCTCTCTGCCTCTGAAACTCATTCACTGAAACAGCATTGGAACTCACATTCAAAGAGAATGCATCTGGGCAGTGGTGGGTTAAGTTTACCTTTGGGCTGTTTTCAAATCATAGACCCCTTTGCACACATTTTTAGGACCATGCAAAAGTTCTGTGATTTACCTTCCTGATTGTATTAATTATAATATATACTATTTGAATTATATCTATTGCATAATACACCACCACTTGTTAGATTGTGTTTTAAATTCATAGTTTTGAGCATTTTTCCAGTAACCAATGAAAAAACATATGAACAAGTAATGACAAACTGCCCAGTTCAGAACATTTCAACCATAAAAGGCCACTCAAACTTCTGTCATTACAATCCACCAATATCAGTCAATATACACAATCTCTGCAGAAGTAAAAGTCATCTGAATAATTCCACATTAAAAAGATCTGAAACTAATGAGAGGTTGTTGCTAGAAAACAACTTATATTTCAGTGTTTTATCTACAATTTCAGTGTCTGTTGCACTTGAAAAATAAATTGCAGATGTTACATTAAAAGAAATGGTAAGCTGGTATATTGCAATAGAGAATGGGTGACAAGCTGAAAAAGAGGTTCATAGTTACTAGGCGACTCATCCAAAGGAGGATACTAAGGACTGCAGTACACCACCCCCTTAAAATACAATTTTACATGCTGTGGGAGTAGAAGCTACAGCCCTTCGTGTCAAGATGCAAGTATGGTACTTGCTGTTCTAGTAGCACTGCTTTAAAATTCTATACCACAATAATGATACTATTTGCTAAACAAAACAGTTGCACATTTTAAGCAGACTTACCATGAGCAGCAGTAAACTTCTCTTCCCTTGAAGCTCACAATTCCTTGAAAATGCGCTTGAAAATAAATTCCACCTGCTAACACTAACTATGGCATTTCACTCGTATCGCGCGCGCACACACACACACACACACACACACACACACACACACACACACACACACACACACACACACACACCTCAACCTCTTAGTGCAAGAAATCTGGACAAAGCCTAAAACAAATCAGGACAGATTATAAATATTGCTCTCATGTACTTATAAAATTGCTAGAATGACATGATTTGTGTTAGTATGCAATTTTTTAAAGGATATGATGACTAAAACTCAAAATGACTGTCACTATTTAGCAACTGCAATCCTTTTTAGGAGGAATATGCGGCAAAAATCTGGACATTCTATAAAAACCTGGATAGCTGAGGGGTATGCTGCCTTCCTTTTACACACACACACACACACACACACACACACACACACACACACACACACACACACACACACACACACACACACACACACACACACACACACCATACCTGTCAATCTCTTAGCACAAGTAATCTGGACAAAGACTGTTATAATGTTGGGGACACAGCAAATGCTCCAAACTAGGAACACATTTAGAAAGTTGCTAGAATAACAGGATTTGTGTTAGTATGCAGTTTTTTAAAGGATATGATGACTAAAGCTCAAAATGTCTGTCACTATTTAGCAACTGCAATCCTTTTTAGGAGGAATATGTGGCAAAAATCTGGACATTCTATAAAAACCTGGATAGCTGAGGGGTATGCTGCCTTCCTTTATATATACACACACACACACACACACACACACACACACACACACACACACACACACACACACACCATACCTGTCAATCTCTTAGCACAAGTAATCTGGACAAAGCCTGTTATAATGTTGGGGACACAGCAAACACCCAAAACTAGGGACACATTTAGAAATGGATTTGTGTTAGAATGCATTTTCTGAAGGATATGAAGTTTAAAAATGAAATGCATGTCATTATTAACTTTAATCCTTTGTTCATCTCAGTGATTTCTCAAAAATAAAAGAATTTTTATAAGGAATAGACCAAAAATATAAGGCAGAAATCAGGACATTCTGTGAAAATCTGTACAGTTGAGAGGTATGAGTCACACACATAAATCCTCCTACCTCCTTTGAAAGTGGATAAAACACATCTTTTGGGTTTCTAGTACTATGACAGGAATGTACCCCATTCCTAAGTCAAAGTGCGATTAGAGTTAATGAAATTAATTTCAATCTCTGAAGTCAGCCAAAAGTGCTCTTCGCATCACCCGCAGGCAAAAAGGCCATATGCAAGTAGAGTATTTAATCACATCTAGACTTCAATGGGATTCTTACTAGAGCCCTCAATCTAGTAACTGTATAATTACCAGCTGTCCTACTTCTCTTTAACAGGCCACCACCTCCAATCCCAGGGCCATCAGGCAGCCTTTTTCTGTATTTGTTTTCTAATAGTTTAGTGCCAATCCCCAGTATGACTTACAGTTAATATTCTAAATGAGGTTTGCCAATGTTTTGCAGAGCAGTAAAATTACCTCCTTGTTTCTGGAGTCTGTTAATGGTTTATACCAGCCAATATCATCTTCTGCTTGTTTGCTCTTGGCTCACTCTAGACTAGGTGGTTCATTCATGATGTGTTTATCACTGTCAAGTCTTTTTCTTAGACAGTTTATCCATTTTCTAATAGGGTAACATCGCTAGAAACAAGTACTTCCTTTCAGGGGAGACCCAGAAGTATTGCCTGGTTAAGAATCTTCTTCAGAGTCATAGAGCTGATAAATGCAGACTGAAGGTGTTAAACTGAAAACTATAGGATGAAGCCTATTACCAAATCACAGTTTGATTATCTGTACTAAACAAATGTCTACACTTCCAGCTTCGATCCTGTCACTGAATAGATTATTGTTTCCTAGATGTAGTAGTAACAATGTAAGGGTGCAGCTCACCCATATGTTACAGTCCGAAAAAGGTAATAGACTGATACACAAATGTGAATATGTGTACATTTAATGTTCAGTATCAAACATTACCTAACTTATATAGTTTTTATGGACTATACAATTGTATAAAAAAGGGGACAAAACTTATTGTGTGACTTGCTTTACCCAGTAAGATTACAAACACTCCAACAAAAAAAAAAAAAAAAAAAACCGAACCTAGGCAATGTAGCTGCAAAAAGGCAACAGCCGAGGTACCAGGAATTATTGCAGCTACATTGCCTTGGCTCCATTTATTTATTTATTTTATTATTATTTTACCCAGTTAGGCAAATACTCAGCAAACTCTGAAGAAAATAGTAAGGGAGTAACAGTAAATAAGCAATTAAACACAGAGAATCAAGTGCGCTGCTTTTACATATTGGCGCCAAGCTGGGTAGCTGCAATTCAATGTAGAAAAATAAAAAAATACCTCAGGAGCTTCTTTCTTGTTTCTTACTCCCTGTCTGTGATCAGTGTTAATGTTACCTACCTTTAGTTGTACAATTTCACACCACCACACAACGATATCTTAACTGGTCAAGAAAATCTTCGTTCAGGATAGCACTCTATCTGCCACCCACTGTCATCCAAACTCTACACAACAGACAGTTAAAGGTGGGAGACGGAGATGTAGTTTAAGAAGGAACTGAGGTTCATCATATGCATCGTTTGACTGCAACCTCCAATGACATTTCCTTCGAATGATGCAGGTTTCACACTAAACAAAAAAAGTAAGTTGAAATGGAAAAATGTAGATTTTTGCCAGTACATTTTTCGATTTCAACAAATCATCACAGATAACTTATGAAAATCCAGGGTGCACCCCTCTTACACCTGGTTGCAGGGCGCCCTTGCTTACAATGTTATTCACATGTGGTACTTGTAATTCCATAATATGTGCTGTTAAAATTATTTTATTGTTGTGGGGAGCTTTACTTCCTGGAACTCCATTGAAAACAGACCTTCTCAGCTGAACATTCCCTGTTAACAAATGCAAAAAAATAGTAAATAAAATAAATATTATCGATGCCTTATATACATACTTTGAGTTTTGAGGATTTATTATCTTTTAAACTTTTCTCAGGAAGAAGGTAAGTAAGTAATTAATAGAACTATTTTAGTATTCAGCGGCAAGCACTGGGATTCAGAAAAAAAGCTTAGTAAAATGTGAAAGCCTTAGCTTAGAAGGTTTCTGCATTGAGTTGAGCCTTTCTGAGTCAAGACTGCCCTACCACTGAGGTTTTCCCCTCGTGGAGGCCTCAACTAAAGTGGCAGTTCAGAGGAATGACTAATGCTAATTACTAATTAGTCACATGGTCTCTTCTGGAAATGTCCATATCTCTGATTTACTTGGCTGTGCAATTCTCTGAAAAGGTGTGTGTATGTGTTGTATGTGTGAGTATACGCATGGGCCACTGGGGGGGAATTCTAGTGCAGTCATGTCTCTCAGTGCAGGTTTGATTCATTCACATGATAATAAGCTGATGGTGAGGTCATTCTCATTGCCGCCATGCCTGTCTCTGAATCACGTTTCCTTGCCATCACACTAATTGGCTAACTTGCAGTGGGCACTTAGTGTACGCAGTTAGTAGTTTACTGAATCCAAAATCAATGCATATTAGGATTAGGAATGTTTGGAACCAGCTGTGGTTATCTTTATAGCTGATTTACATCCGCCTTCCAGCCAGTGGAAAAATGACACTGCTGAAGTAAATGGCTTCCACAGTGTATTTAAATTGGAAGAGGTCTTATACAAAGAGGAAGGAGACAGCAGTATATCACACACAGAAATATTCCATTGAGGCTTCACCTTGGAGCCTGATATCTACTTTGGTAGTCTCTGTGTTATAAATCATGTAGACTAACAAATATTATCTTTTTGGGTCTATATTATAAACATGAAAGCTCTAAACAGCGAATACATCTACATCGACACATAAAGGTCGATGTACAAAAAGAGCGAAATACGTAATCAGCGAAAATGAAAATGCTGAACGTATTTCGTCAACCAACAGTGCCATGCAGGTAAGCTCAAACTAACTAAATAAAATTAAATTAACACACTTTTGCAGGGAGGCAAGCCCCCTGCACCCCCGATGTGGGGGACCGTGCCCCTCCACTCCCCTACTTAAATATACCAACTCCAAGACTGCACAACAGTGGGGAAAAGGATATATTTCCTCATCCCCACGATCGCCCTGCTGGCCAAACAAATACGTTCAGCATTTTCATTTTTGACGATTATGTATTTTGCTGTTTTTGTACATCGACCTTTATGTGTCGATGTAGATTTATTCACTATTTTGAGCTTTCGTGTTTATAATATAGACCCATCTGAATAGTAAATATCAAAATGATAATAAGTGGTTAATAAGCAACATTTGCATGGGACAGCTATATGGTATCGACATGTATCCTGGACAAGAACAGGAACAGAGAAAAACTTTATGACTTAAGTGTACAGGTTTTGAGTAGGACCAGTGGAGTGAAATATAAAAATGTGCTCAACATGGACACTAATATGATTTTATGAAAGTGATTTACTGTAAGGTCTGGATGAGTTATAAGAAGGGTTCTGAATCACCAAACATCTGAAAATATTTTGGAAGAGGTTTGCAATGGATGTAGTTGCGTGGTAGTGCTCTGAACAGTTTATGTTGATTAGATTTCAGTTTAACATTCAAACAATAAATAATGTGACTGTAGGAAGAGATACTGTGTGTGTGTGTGTGTGTGTGTGTGTGTGTATGTATGTGTGTGTGTGTGTGTGTGTGTGTGAGAGAGTTTGTGTTAAGTGCTATGTAGGAGTATAGCACTTCAGTTCACGTCATTAGGTCAGTCATATTGTGAAGTATTGTGCTGAAATCAATGGACCTTCTGCCTTTTTTTGTCTTTAGACTGCTTTGTTAGACAATGGGTGGGGGTGCCAAATGGGTATGTTTCCTGGGATTCCAAAACTCCCTTTTACAGTTCTTCAAGGGATTTTTCTGTGCACTGACTCTGCTTTTACAGTAGAATAGCTTGTGCCTGAGAGCAGAGCACAGGTACAGTAAATTATGTCTACTGATGTCATAATTTCATAAAGGAAGTTGCATGTCTTATTGAAAGCACTACATGAAATTATATTGATATGAAATAATACTTCTAACATTTTAGATGAAGCTGCTTCTTTGTCTTATGCATGCAGTATGATAGACATTCACAAGAAGTACACCTGAGTGCTAAGTTATTGCTCTGTTATATGGACTTATGCTGAGTTACACACAGAAAATAAATTCAGCACTACACAGGTATTCTCCAGCATGATGGGAGCTACCCAGATTTAAGGTCATTTAACAGTGAAATGTTGGATTACTTACTGCTTCTCCCACTACAGTTGTCACTTCATCCCTAATCGTATCTTTCACTAAGCCTCCCACCTCTGTAATTAATTAATATATTTATTAGCTGGGCATGGATAGGTAGATAAATGAAGCTGTTCACATACTAGTCCTGACATGTGAAATGTAAAATACAAAAGCATGGTCGTATATACACATAATTACATTCTAAGGTACTACAGTACAAAGCTCATCACATACTTGGAAGTGCGTAATCCAATAAATGAAGAACTCCATTTTTTGCTTATTTTAGTGTTGAGTTGGATATGTTTATAACCTCTATTAAGATTCTAAGCTGGTTCCCCCTAAAAGCATATATATTATTTCTATATAATTTCTTTGAAGGAGTCTCCCATTAAACCAGTTTGCTTCTACAAAGAGACCCAGCTACATGTAAGAATACATGGTGTGAAGGTCTTGGACATCTGTCACAGGATCAACCATCTCCTGAGGTAACAAAGTATCTGGTATGTCAAATCAGTTAGAAAATTATGAGGCACACATACTGAACCTAGAGTACTTGATAATAGTTTTCAAACTTACTCACAAACACTGGCTAATGTACAGTGTATGTACTGTACCTGTGTACTATGTATGTATTCTACTTAGGTTCATTTACTGTACCTAATTATCAATGTAACGCTGTTGGAGCTTTTCTCCCCGGGCCTCCGCTGAAAAAAAAACACATGTAGTCGGACCATCCCGGTTAACAAATGTAAAATAAATAAAATAAATAAATAATAATAAGGTTCCAAATTTCAGATGTACACCACAAATCTATTAATTACCTTTATTTTTAAATTAATATTTTCTTGTTTATTCTATCCACTGTAACTGTTGATGTGTTGCATACCACTGTAAAAACATGTCTATTGTAATTTGTGTGTATACTGATCATGTCTAAATATGTAAATGTATCTGTAATTTTTCTATGTGGAGATTTTCTCCCCGGGCCTCTGCTGAAAAAGGGCCTTTTCGGCTCAGTCAGACACCCCCGGTTAACAAATGTAAAATAAAAAATAAATAAAATGAGGATGGACTCAGGCAGAGAACCTTTAGGGTATAACCAGTTTGGCACATAAGAGGACAGATGTTTCCCTAAGTACACCGTCAAGGTTCTGTTCTTCAAGCAGCTGGGGAACCAGAAGATGATGGTGGAATTGGATCCAAAGCAGGGAGGACTGAAAAGCATTACAGAGACAGATGCAGAGTCAAAAGCTTTAAAAATATTTGCCAACAAAATGCCACTAAGAAAACACAGGCACTCACATATGTAATTTTTACTAATGGGGTGAAGTCAGACTGTTCTGATTTGAAACCATATTCGAGTCATCTTGTTTCTTCCCACATCGTGAAGACATGCTGTAGGTGACTTGGTGATCCCACAAATTGCCTATAAGTGTGTGTGCGTGTGTGTGCGTGTGCATGTGTGTGTGTGTGTGTGTGTGTGTGTGTGTGTGTGTGTGTGTGTGTGTGTGTGAGTTTGTATGTATGTATGTATGCCAGATGTGACTGTCTGTCACTGAGTGTGTATGCGTTCGTGCGTGTGTGCACGTGTTCATGCGCACGTGTGTGATTCGTTGTGCTTTCTACAATGGATCAGTGTCTTATATAGAATTTATTTCTCTGCCTTATGACTACTGAATGTCTGGAAAGGTTCCGACAATTCTGTGACTATGAAATGGATTAGGCAAATAATCAGAGGTTGAATGAATGAATCCGCCAATGATCAATGAATGAGTGAATAAATAGCAGTCCACAAGTTTTGAGAAGCAAATATATTTGATTAGAAAGGAAGGAGTCTAGCAAATTGGCAAGGATAAGTTAGTTATGACTTGCAAAAGTTAAAGATAAAGTTATTGCCTAGTTTTGCAAGGAAAATGGAAAATTTTGTATTTTAGAGGTCTGGAAAGATGCCAGAAATGATCAACAGGTTTTGTAAATGTGTTAAACTCTGCTAAATGTAAGAACAACAAGTACAAATAAACTATAGATGTAGGCAGTCTGTTCTTGGTTAGTATTTGCTAGAAGTTTTAAGAAGAAGTTTAAAAAATGTTTTGAAGAATACAGTACATAGACTAAAAGTGATGTTGGATACGATGGATGAATACCAGGTGGGTGAGTGGAGGAGTGAGAGGTGGACTGATGTACTGGCACAGCAGGGAGAATTAGGAAAGTATTATACCTAGGCACTAAGGAAGGTTAGAGAATCAGTACATGGGGATTCAGTAAGGTTAATGCTTATAGGTAGGATATATTTATGCATACTTATAATCCCTTTGCATTTAACTTCACATCAGCCTTAACTTCACAGAAAACAAAAGTGCAAACTCTGGTAAATTTTACACTTCATTGTAACAGCATACAAGCAGCTGGTAGCTACATGTTGCATGTCCTGACCATGCCTCATCTTACTAGTAAGTTTTTCCTGCTAGGCTGCTGGTTCTGTCTCCAGCACACAGTCTGATATAGTTCTGTTCATGACATTATTATGGGAAGCCTAATGATCTCTCTCTTGTTCTATATTCATTCAGTTCTTTTGGCATAATTTCCCCGTTACTTCAGTCATTGTTTCAATCCTTTGCTTGTCTAATCTGTCATTCTATTAATATCATTATTTCTGGCAGTAAAATGCTTCCCTGCCTTTAAGCATCTGTGATGGAAAGCTACATTAATGTTATTGTCTCTGGTACTTGTGTGTTTGAATTACTATGTTCTCTGCAATCCAGTGGTCACTCCACTACCATCTCTAGCCAAAGCATAGTTCTTTTAACTGTACAAGTTATTTTGTGCAATTGCTGACACTGCACAAAATTCAGTTCTTATCACTAACTTATAGATACATGTAAACTGTTTGTCTGTTTTCCTGCTTCACAAAGAAGGAGAAATGATACTTGGACCAGGTGTCCCCATATTTCTTTGGTACTCCTTTGCTTTAAGTACAGACTTTAATTTTGCTGTATGCCATTCCTTTTAATTGTCTTGCTTTCCATATTTATCATAGTAACCCTTTCTTAACTTTCCACCTTCTTGCTGGTGGTGGAATTTTGCTGGATTTGGTCTTTGTTATTTTGGTTATCCTTTCTTAACTTTTTTGTTAACAAGTATACTGTCTTAGTTTTGAATATAATTATTTATTATTTTATGTGAAGTGCTATTCTTTTACACTGAGTTTTTGCCTCTAAAATATTTAAAGGTTTCTGTCATCTACCCCATCTCCTCTGCTGCAAAGTACATGTGTCAACACTCCCATCATATGTCTTTGACTCAGATCCTGTATCTACTTTCATTTAGGATATCTACTGAATGGTGATTTCTGCCCATATAGATCTATATAAGAATGTACTCAATGTAAATGTCGCATTTCAGCAATAATGAAATAAACATTCAGAGCAGGCAATAAAATATGATGGAACACAAGCAATGACTATTACATGCATGTATTTGCCTTTCCTTTATAAATATTGGCACCTAAACAAATAGAAAATTATATTTTATTCATGAGACAATGGTGTTAAAGAAAATAATTCAAGAGTCCAAGAGAGATCTATTGCATTTCATTAATTTGCTACTTACTTTTTCCGGTGTCATAGGAATCATAGGGAACAGAGGGTCATGAGACCAGAGGCCATGTGTGCCTTGACAATAACCACCCTCAGGTTCTACAAGCATTTTCAAGGAGGGTAAGGCCTGTAAATACTGAAGTGTATTTTGGGGTACCCATCCAGTTGTATAAGTTATGTGTAAAGGGAGGAAAGGAGTCTCACTTCTTGACGTGCAAGCAGAGATTGTTTCAGAGCAAGGGGAGATGCTGGTTGATGAAATTATCTCTCTAGTTAGTTTTATTTATTCCCTGATGTAGATTTAGATTTCTTGCTCTAATTGGCTGTACTGTTTCACACATTTAAGAAAAAGGAGGCCTCAGATAACGGAATTGCTGAGGGCATGGAAAGCGAGACATAGATCTCCCCTCAAGAGACTATATGACACTGGGTACAGGGAAAATTAACTCCAACATTTCAGATAGCTAACATTTTTTAGGGCTGAGCTTCTTTTTGTTTGAAACCCTTGCAGACTTTTAAGTTGTTTGATAAGCTGGGTGAGACATATGCCAAAGGATGCATTATTTATATAGTGAAATTGGTTTACTGGGAAAGCCTGACTGGATAATTTTATCCATTTTCTGCAGGGACACAGGAAGAAAAGCTCCACAAATAAAAAAAAAAACAGAAAATACATATACATAGTTAAAAACTCACATTATATTATGATATATTGTAAATATACAAATTAATACACATATGTCATCATTAAAACAAGATAAATACAATATCATGTAGCATTGAAATGTGCTGACATGTTATAAGTGTGAGAGTTCATTTTGCATCCATAAAAGCACATGTCAGAGTGGAACATCAAACAGTGGATGAGGAAGAGGAAACGAAGAGAGGGCAGACTGAGAAATATATATCTTGTTACAGGTAATTCATGGAATAGATGTGGGAGACAGGAAAATAGAGTAAAAGCAAGAGTAAGACAAATAAAAGCAAGGAAAAGGAGAGACAGGGTGTATACAGATATTAGAGGAGAAGGGGCTGAAATTATTAGCCAGGAGTCACAGAGGAATTCTTTTAGTTGCATTTTAAATAAAATGGCATTGTATTGTTTAATGGCCCTCACCAGGGCCAAATGCAGGGAAATAATAACTTCCTCGGTTCTGGAAGAAGTGTCCTTGGTGATTAATTGTGACATATTGAAGGATTTTCTGACTACAGTCACTACATGGTAATCAAAGGAGCGGGAGTCATCTACCCAGGTGCCAGGCTCTTTGGAGTGTGGGGCGCTGTTGATGCAGTAGATGGTAACAATTTGTTGTTTAGCGAAGGAGATGACACTGCATTTCTTAGTATTTAGTCTGAGCCCTTTTTAAGTGCACCATGTGTTAACAAAGGGTAGTTTGGGTTGAAGGGAATTGTATAATTTGTTGATTTGACAAGATATAACAGAGATAATTGTTATCAGTACGGAGATCAGAGGAGTAAATTCCAAAAAGGAGGGGGCCCAATACAGACCACTAAGGAACACCACTGGTAAATAACCTTACCCTTGGAGGCATCACCGAGCCTTACAACACGTGCTTTCTCCTTGAGACACTTTGTCCATCTTACTACACAATTAGTTTGTTTTCAGTCCTGTCATGTGCTGTGGTATCAAATGATTTTGTGAAATTCAGGTAGGCAGCATGAACAATGTGAGATTATCCACAGCCTGCATGACCTTTTCAAAGCAGTTGACAAGACTGAATAGGCATGACCTGCCCTTAACAAATCTGAATTGTTGTGATATAAGCCTGATTAAATACTTAATGTCCTGGTTTATAATGTCAGTGATGATACATTCTATAGCTTTGTAAGGAAGCCTAGTAGGGCTGGTGGTCATTTAGTTGCTTGGGTCAATGGTGGAGCCACCCTTCTGAAGGGGGATCACCAATGCAAGTATACCAGTGTTCTGGAACGTGGCTTGCATCAAGGCTTAGGCTGAACCACTGAAGGAGGGGATTAGCAATGATGTGCTTGACACTGTGTTTATAAGGCAAACTGCAATGTTGCCTGGACCACTGTTTTTCTCACCTCTCTCCTTTTGCTTACTCATAATTTGGGTTACAGTAGCCACAGACAAACCACATCCCCATATGCCAAACATATGGTTAAAAATAAATAATGAGCGACTGAGGTGATATAACAATACACATACAGTACAGGAGGTACTGTATATTTGGCATTGTGTGTCCTGTAATAGTTATTTTGTAGTTAAATCAGCAAGAAAATTGTCTGAAAAGGATGCATGAACTCCGCTATGCCACTAGATAACTGAATCGTGACAATGCTGTAACAAAGCATAGCATGTGCTGTTCCAATTAAAAAAATATGTATCCAGTAATAGAAAAAGCTGTCCTTGATTGCTTCTGGGAGATTTTAAAAGCTTTTTCTTTAGAAACAAGAGAAATGTTTTGGTAATTTACAATGTTGTCTAATGTAAAACCAGCCATGGGATTTAGAAAGATTGCTAACAGTGATAAGCCCTCTTTACTACTGGCAGTAGCCATTTCCAATTTTTTAGCCACCCTATCACAGTGCATCACAATGGTGGGTTGTCTCTTTGACCTACCTAAAATGTAAATGAGGCAATCCAGGGGCGTGGCATATAATAAACAGCCATATGCTGTTCACTGAATTTGCCTACAGTAAGTAACTTTTGCAGTCAAGTGAATCAGAGAACCTCTTGGCTACATAAGCCACCATGATCACAGGCCACAAAAGTTTACATGTTCCCAATACTCTCAAAGGGAGAGAGTGTGTTAGAAATAAGTGCTGGGATTTTAGTTGCCAGGTAGAACTGTGGGTTGTGTATTTGGCTGCGTGCATGAGTGTAAGCAGGGGTATGAGTCTGTGTTTTTCTGTGTGTACACATGCCCATGCACACGAGCATGTGTGTGTATATAATTGTGTATAAGAGACTGTGTCTGCTTGTGTGGGTGCAGTGGGGATAGTTAGGGTAGTGGGTTTTGTGTGTGTGTGTGTGTGTGTGTGTGTGTGTGTGGATGGGAGGGTGGGTGTGTATGTGACTAGCAAGAAAATCCTGCAGTACTTGAGGAGATGCTACAAACCAGCAACGTAGCCATAAGTCACTTCAATATTTAATGGACCAACAGTTTTGCAACATGAAAAATGTGTGGGGAAGATTAGACACCAAGGACACTTTTGAGTTAATACCCGATCCACTTAAACAGTGAATAGAATGTGGGACTTGGAGCACAATGCATATTATGATTACTAAGAACTAGGAAACTCTAATTTCTGGCATTAGTGACTGACTGTAATAATCCTTGACTTACTAGGGACTGTGGCAAACTCACTAGAAGCAACATCAGAGACTTTATGTAAATTCAGGGACAGGCTAGATGTATGGTGGTGTGTGTTTATTTTTGGATGTCTGTGTGTGTGTGTGTGTGTGTGTGTGTGTGTGTGTGTGTGTGTGTATGTGTGTGTTGGGGGGTGATGAATGAGGGGGTGTCTGTGCCAATGTGAAGCATGGGCCGAAGCCATTGATTACTAAAGCCGGAAGTAATCATTGTGTGAGTCAGAGACATACAAATTAATTGAAAATGAAGTCTTTTCTGATTGTGGCTACTGTATCACTGAATCAATGGTTTCAAAGATTGTAACGAAAGGCCCTTTTTGTCATAGATCCTACTACTCACAGCTGGACCTGTTTCTGAAACCTGGCCCAAGTTTGAATGACCAACATTAGGAATGTTTTCAAAATGCATCCCTTAAAATTGGGTTGACAGGGCTACGACTTGGAGAAAGCACATCACTGGTTCTTTTGAGTTTTTTTTTAAAGTCGTTTCAGGTTTCAACTTTCTGTTAAGAAGTTAACTTGAGTGGTTCAGCGATTACACACAGAGCTATCTGAGGAGGAGCAGATGATCTGTGATATATAGCAATAAGAAGCCTGTTTTTTTTCCTTATTTATAGTAGTTATTGCTTATTCTAGATATTTATAGCAATTGTATTGTATACTGCATACTTGTACTGTATTTCATAGCTATTGGCTCACTTGTGATAAACATTTCTGTAGTGTTTTCTGCCTAAAATAATTTAGGTCGAAGCTGTAATATTGTCCATATTCCTGATTGTGTTTGTGATAAACATTTCTGCAGTGTGTTCTGCCTAAAATAGTTTTGATAGTAGCTGTAATATTCTCCATACTCCTGATCGTGTTGTGGGCCTAGTTGTTTGTTAGACTCTGTTTTCTGAGCTCATTGTCCAGGCCATCATAGTTAAAAAAGACCATCTCCCACTTCAGTGAGAGTTTTGTGTTTTTGGTCCTTGTCTAGTTGAGTTGCCAGGGCTATGGCTTGGTGAAAGCACCTCACTGGTTCTTTTGAGATTTTTTTAAAGTTGTTTCAGGTTTCAACTTTCTGTTAAGAAGTTAACTTGAGTGTTTCAGTCATTACACACAGAGCTATCTAAGGAGCAGCTGATCTATGATATATAGCAATAAGTAGCCTGTTTTGCTTAGTTGTAGTAATTGCTTATTCTAGATATTTAGAGCAATTTTATTGTATATACATACTTGTACTGTATTTCATAGCTATTGGCTCACTTGTGATAAACATTTCTGTAATGTTTTCTGCCTAAAGTAGTTTAGGTCGTAGCTATAATATTGTCCATATTCTTGAATGTGTTTGTGATAAACATTTCTGCAGTGTGTTCTGCCTAAAATAGTTTAGGTAGTAGCTGTAATATTCTCCATACTCCTAATTGTGTTGTGGGCCTAATTGTTTGTTAGAGGCTGTTTTCTGAGCTCATTGTCCAGGCCATCATAGTTAGCAAAGACCATCCCCCACTTCAGTGAGAGTTTAGTGTTTATGGTCATTGTCTAGTTGGGTTGGCAAGGCTGTGGCTTGGAGAAAGCACCTCACTGGTTCTTTTGAGTTTTTTTTTAAAGTTGTTTCAGGTTTCAACTTTCTGGTAAGAAGTTAACTTGAGTGGTTCAGCGATTACACACAGAGCTATCTGAGGAGGAGCACCTGATCTGAGATATATAGCAATAAGAAGCCTGTTTTTGCTTATTTGTAGTAGTTATTGCTTATTCTAGATATTTATAGCAACTTTATTGTATACTGCATACTTGTACTGTATTTCATAGCTATTGGCTCAAACGTTTCTGTAGTGTTTTCTGCCTAAAGTAGTTTAGGTCGTAGCTGTAATATTGTCCATATTTTTTATTGTGTTTGTGATAAATATTTCTGCAGTGTGTTCTGCCTAAAATAGTTTAGGTAGTAGCTGTAATATTCTCCATACTCCTGATTGTGTTGTGGGCCTAGTTGTTTGTTAGAGGCTGTTTTCTGAGCTCATTGTCCAGGCCATCATAGTTAGCAAAGACCATCCCCCACTTCAGTGAGAGTTTAGTGTTTATGGTCATTGTCTAGTTGGGTTGGCAAGGCTGTGGCGTGGAGAAAGCACCTCACTGTTTCTTTTGAGTTTTTTTTAAAGTTGTTTCAGGTTTCAACTTTCTCTTAATAAGTTAACTTGAGTGTTTCAGCCATTACACACAGAGCTATCTGAGGTGAAGCAGCTAATCTGTGATATATATAGCAATAAGAAGCCTGTTTTTGCTTATTTGTAGTAGTTAGTTCTTATTCTAGATATTTATGGCAATTATATTGTATACTGCATACTTGTACTGCATTTCATAGTCATTGGCTCACTTGTGATAAACATTTCTGTAGTGTTCTCCCACCCTCCCTACGTATTGGCATGTAGCCTTGCAGTTGCCTACCCCCACTCTAAATTTGATCTTGGACACTCCTCCCAGTCTAGTGTCATCAGCTCATTCTACCTCATACAGAGGGAACATCTGAGAAGGCCAACCCACTTAGTTTCTTTCCTTGTGTTCCTCCTTTCTCCCTTTCCTAAAAAAAGAAAAAAAATGTCCGAATCTCCTTGTGTTCTGACTATGCTTCTCAAACATTTTGGAAATATAGAGTATATTTTAGTTCATTTATTAAGTGTATTTGTCTTAATATTGCTACAACTCAAGTGCTGTAGTTTGCACTGCATCTGAATTGTTTGTGTGTTTTAGCTGCTTTTCTGTATACATAGACTTTTTATATATGTAGTCTAGCTACTTATTCTACTGTATTACTGCCTCTTAAATCGTTTTTCAGTTGTGCACTTGCATTGTTTCATTTAAAAAGTTTTAAATTGCTAATTTTGTAGAGTTCTAATTGTATTTACTGTTTAGGGATACACACTCAAGTGCATGAGCCTTTCTGCATTTATTTAGTGTATTATTGCATTGTTTAGCCTGTTTTGACCAAAAAAAAAAATATATATATATATATATATATATATATATATATATATATATATATCTTGTTTGCTAATTTCCTGCCTTTCCTAGGTAGTATAGTCCTGGTTTCTGGACTTTATTTTCTGTGTTCAGAGCTATCCAGACCTTGCTGTGGTAGAGGGAATTTCTACTGCTTACCAGTGGGAGTAGTGAGCATTGTACTGCCTGTCTAACAGTAGTGGAGTGGTTTCCACCTCTGAAATTGTAATTTTAGCCATTTTGGGCTGATTTCTATAATTTTAGCCATTTTAGGCTGATTTCTATCCCTTTCAACTTTCTGACTTAAAAATCGTGCAGCATTGCAGGACTACGGTTAAACTATTCCAGGTGCCAGAAAGTCTGCTCTTCAAATTTTCCCTTAGAACTAGCTGGTTTCTCAGTAGTAGCACTAAAATCTGAATCCCTGTGACTAGCACTTGCTCTAGAACCTGCTGGAAAGCACTAGGAAGCCTTACACTGATACAAGCACTCAACTCTCCTTGTTAATAATGAGAAATTAATTGTAGGCATTAAACAGCCTAAAATCACAAAGTACCTTGTAAAGGTAAGGGAAAACAGCTCTTGTACTTTACAAAAAAGCACCTAAAGAGGCATGTCCAAGGGTCAGCTTTCAGTGATTTCACCTGTCCACCTGGTGAGTTAGGGCATACTGGGGCAATGCAGCAACTGCCTCATGTACACAGACAACCCTCTCCTCCTACCACCCAACACTACAAC
This sequence comes from Protopterus annectens, assembly GCF_019279795.1. NCBI lineage: Eukaryota > Metazoa > Chordata > Ceratodontiformes > Protopteridae > Protopterus > Protopterus annectens. The sequence goes on along the minus strand of NC_056743.1, from coordinate 1,700,407,876 downwards.
CTGCGAGAGATGCACTTAGATAGCCAAACTGGAAGCAAAGCTCTCTCCAGCCAAGATTGTGCTAGACAGTAAAGAGGAGAAGGTTAACACCTGCACTACACCTCAAGCAACACATAGCCCTTCAAAACCCACACCATCAACACCCACACATAGCAACACTAAACCCACATATGCGGAGGCCCTTAACATTAACCTGCCCAAGCAACAAGGACCTCCAAAGCTGAAACGCAAACAAACACCAGTCACAACCAAAGTGACATATAGCTCACAACACCAGTGTGCCACCCAACAACAGCCCATAAGGCAAGACAATGTACCCAACACTTTAGCCATAGGTGACTCTATAGTCAGGCACACTGATGTCCCACTCACCAGGCTGAACAAGGAGAAAATTACAGTGCAGCTGCCTGTCGGGTGCCAGAATCCACCACATAACACATGCACTCAAGTCTTTCCACAACAAGTACAAATATGACTCTCTCATTGTCCATGTTGGAGTGAATGACTTGAGACATACCTCCTTGGACTACGTGAAAAGAGACATGGAAGAGCTCTTGGATCATGTAGTCCAGGCAGGTATGACCCTAGCCCTGAGTATAATCCTGCCTTCACCCAGAATTATACCACAGTATAAGGACAAAATGATTGACTTCAACAATTGGCTGAGCTCCTGGTGTCATTCAAAGGGGATCCAGTATCTGTCTGCCTGGGACAACATGATCGACAAACCACGATGCTTTGCCAGAGATGGTCAACACCTGTCACCCCTGGGATTCAGGTTACTGGCTAAAGCTCTTGCCACCCTTATAGTGCCTTTTTTAGGCAATGTTCAAAGGACAAAACCATCACCATAATAGACAGAAGCATGCAAAATCTGAAGGTAATGCTACTCAATGCTAGAAGTCTAAACCTCAAAATGCACTCTCTCGAGGCACTCCTAAAAATGGAGAGCATCGATTTCTATGCAGTAACTGAGACCTGGTTCAAGGCTCCAGAGAGCACTCCTACAATATGAGGCTACAACTCTTACCACACTTTTCGGCCACCAAACTAAGACCGAAACACTAAAGGTGGATGAGTGTCCATATTCACCAAGGATGGTCACACCTCCAGGCTAGTTGCCCAACACAATGCATCTGAAATTCTCCAGGTGCAACTAACACTAGGTAAGACTGCAGTCCAAATTATAGCTTACTACAGATCCCCTACCATGCCTCAAGATTCTCACTACACCTTTCTAAACATACTGGAAAATATTAAGATACAACCAAACACCCTAATACTGGGTGATTTCAACTACATTGCCTTTAACTGAGAAAACTACTCGGGTACCAGCACCTTTTCCCAACGGTTCCTGTAATTCATAAATTCCAATGCTCTGGATCAACGAATCCATTGTCCCACCAGGGGCTCCAATATCCTAGACCTGGTCATTACCAGCATGGGAAATAGATGCTCCACACCAGTGGTCACCCCTCATTGGTCAGATTTGACCATAAGCAAATCACCCTTGATGTCCGCATCCCACCCCCACCCCCCAGTAAGGAAACCTCTGTAAAAATTTTCTCCAAAGCCAACTTCATGCTACTCAAGTCTGAAGTGACAAACTTCATGCCACCCATGCAGATGGGAACTGAATGTTCGATTGCTGAATCCTACACTAAGGCACTGTACGAGCACATCCACTCATGCATGAATTGTGCCATCCCAAATAGAACCAAGATGCTCTCCTCCAAATAAAGGAAGCCAATCTGGTGGTCCCCTGCCATAAACAAGCTATGCAACAGAAGAAAGAAACTGTTGCAGAAAAGAGGAAAATCCCAGAATGCAAAAAAACCCCTTGCCAGCCTCAGTAAGAAGCTGAGATCCCTCATAAAATCTTTCAAAGCTAGTTACTAAAATAAAATTGCCAAAGATTCCAAAGACAACCACAAGGCATTCTATAGTTATGTCAAAAATCTAAATGGCAATGCTCAGGTATGCTCTGAGCTACAACAGAATGGCATTAAATACACTGATCTCAAGGATATTGCCAATATCCTGGCAGATTGATTTAGTGCCAACTTCACCCCCCCTCTCACCCCCTAAAGGGCCCATCTCAATACCAAAAGATTGCCAAATTCCGGTAATCATGGCGACACAGGTAGAAACTGCACTCTCCAAAGCTAAGAATACAGCATCCATGGGACCAGATGACATCCCTGGCTGTGTACTACATGAACAACAAATTGAACTGGCACTTCACCTAAGTGTCATGTTTATTCATAGCCTCACCTCAGGCTCTGTGCCCACTGAGTGGTGCACAGCTACAGTTATCCCACTCCATAAGGGGGGATCCACCTTGGATCCCGGCAACTACCGTCCCATCAGTCTGACGCGCCTGATCTGCAGGGGCATGGAACGCATTATCATGGAACTTATAAACAAAGGCATTGCGACCTTCAAACACTGGACCCCACCCAATTTGTGTTTGTGAAGGGCCGATCTTGTCTCCTGAACCTGATTGACTTCTTCGACTCAGTCTCCAGAGCTGTGGACGAGGGTAAGACAGTCCAAACTACCTATCTGGACCTCAGCAAGGCCTTTGACACAGTCCCCCAGTCTGGAATCATAGATAAACTTACTAAGCTGGGCATAAATCCCTACATCACTTGATGGGTTGCCAACTGGCTTACTGACAGAACCCAGACTGTAAAAGTAGCCGACTCCAAATCCATCTCCAGACAAGTGACAAGTAGAGTGCCTCAGGGTTCAGTCCTGGGATCGCTCTTGTTTGTCATCTACTTCTCTGAAGTACAGGCCAGTACTAAGGTACTCTGGCTAACAAAGTTCGCAGATGACTGCAAACTGGGAACCATTACTGAATCCCCAAATTATGTGGATATTCTACAAAAGGGCCTTACAGAAACTAATGCTTGATGCCAGATCCATGGGCTCAAGCTTAATGCCAAGAAATGTATAGTTATCCCCTTTGGGAAAAAACATGTACCCATGAATTACCACATAGGTGGCAGTACATTAATCACCGAAAGTGTGATGAGAGACTTAGGGACACAGGTGGACAGTGGTCTCACCTTCGATAACCACATTGCCACAACAGCCAGGAAATCCTATGTGGCACACCTCATCACTAAGGGCTTTTCATCCAGAAGAAAGGAGGTCATTGTCCAACTGTATGCATCCCTCATTAGACCCATTATAGAGTACCCCATTTAGTATGTACCTCACAAGACATCTGCAACAGCTGGAAACCCCGCAGAAATACCTCACTAAAAGAATCACAGGCATAAAGCAGATGCCCTATGCTGACCATCTAAAACAACTCCAGCTATACTCTGTAGCATATCGTCTACTTAGAAGTGATCTCTGCTTAACATACAAGGCTATGTCAAACCCTGAGCTGTTGGACATGCTCCACTTAAATAAATCCCAATTTCTCAGAGCCACATGCTCCAGGGATCTAAACCTTCTCATCACAATAAACAAAACATGCTGGAGGGATAAGTTCCTGACCCAGAGACTCCCCAGACTCTGAAATAGACTACCCATACATGTCAAGCAGAGCGCCTCCTTGGCCCTCTTCAAAAGGAACCTTGATGATTGGATGGGAGATAGGAAATTCACCCCGTGGATCACATCGGCTGCCCTGCTAGACAGGGGTCCAGGGAAGTAAATATTGTGGGAAGAAATATCCAGGGAATTGTTATGGTCAGGCTTGTATAGGCCCTAGGGCTGATAGCCTAGTACCAACCTATGAACCTATAAATGAAAAAATGTGAAAAGTTGGAATATCTTGTTTTGAGTATTGATTGCTTCATTTTTTCAAGTGGTCTTCTGGAAAGGATACAGAAATCAGTTTAAAATGGCAGTTTTTATTTCTGAAGCAATTCAACATGCTAAACATGTCCTGAGTGTATTTACGTTGTTTCTAAACATTTTTCTTGTACTGTGGCTTGTAAAGCTGCACTGTATTTTACAAAGAGTTATATTTAGTTTCACTTCTTCTAGAGTAGCTTCTGAAGCAGAGCATTTAGTTCTAACATCAAACGCAGTGTGTCCAGTAGTTATTGTTTGCAGATATGCTACCTATTCAAACATTTGCATTAATGCATACATACAATATTTAAGCTATTGCTTGCATTCACTTTGATAAGTACAGATTTTTGCATTACAGCTGATCCAATTAGATATGTATAGTTATCTTGACATATGACACAATATGAAGATTTGTATGGATATTGACTATTAGAGCTTGTGAGTTTGTTATATTGGTGTCTGGTTCTAAGTTTCACTATTATTTTTTGTCTTTATATTTTTACTGAGGGCACCACAGTGGTGCAGCATTTGGCATTGCTGCCTCACAGTGCTTGGTCCACTCTTTTGGCTCCTGACTGGGATGCCGTCCAAGTCTGCATGCTCTCTTTGTGTCTGTGTGGGTTCTCCTTGTAGTCTCCGGTTTCCTCCCACATCCCCAAGAAATGCTGCAAGGTGATTCTAATAAACTATGTATAGGTGTGTGTGTGTGTGTGTGTGTGTGTGTGTGTGTGTGTGTGTGTGTGTGTGTGTGTGTTTGTCCGTGTGTATGTGTGTGTCCGTCCTTGTGTATGTGTGTGTCCGTCCGTCGTGTGTGTGTGGGTGTAGCTACTTAATGATAGAACTGCTTCTCAGTTCACATTGGAATTGCTTACTTTTTTTTAGTCTGTATCAACTGTAATGTTTATCACCAGTTTTCCTCTACCAGAAATTGTATGCTCTAATGGTGTAATTGTTGTAAATATTGTAATATAAAACCTTTTGTAACCTTGTTTATGGAGCTTTTCTCCCCAGGACTCCATTGAAAATGGGTTCATCTTGGCCCAATGGACTATCCTGGTAAACCAACTGCAAATAAAATAAATAAATAAATGTGTGTGTGTGTGTGTGTGTGTGTGTGTGTGTGTGTGTGTGTGTGTGTGTCATGTGTGTGTGTGTGTGTGTGTGTGTGTGTGTGTGTGTGTGTGTGTGTGTGTGTGTGTGTGTGTGGTATGTCGTGTGTCGTATGTGTGTGTCTGTGTCTGTGTGTTCATCTGTGTCGTGTGTAAGAGCACACACATGCATACCTTATAAGGCAGTATTATGTCAACCAGGACAGGTTCCATACCTTATGCTCATTGCTTGTTGGACAGGATCCATCTCCACCATGAATCTGATGAAATAAAATGCCTATCAAAGTGAATGAATTAACGTTTTGTTAGCCAAGCAGGACCAGTTAGACGTGTGCCCCTTTTGGATGCAAACTGGAAGAGAAAATCACTGCAGTGTTACACAATCACAGTATGCACTAGTACTGTACGAAGTAGCATGATACATTTTCTTCACTCATTCATCATTAGTTACATATGCAATAGTGAGGCTTAGAATAGTCATAGTTTGTATTTATATTGTATTTACATTTGCCACTATACAGGCATTAAAACTATATTTGCAGCCTAAGGAGACTAGTCATATAGTAATCAGGTGATGTGTTTTACAGACCATTTACTTTTACAAACAGTTAGGTCATCACAGCATAATTCACTGTTCTGTACTCTAGCACTGCATGTTGTATTTGGTGGCTGTAAGTTGTGATGCGTGCAGGGCAGGACTTTGATTGCATTATACTGCATAAACCATTCAATTAAATGGAGACTTCAGAATACAATGAATATCATTGTGAAATGTTTATAAGCCAGAGAATTGTACCTCACTGCTCTAGATCTTTTTAAACTCCAGTTTCACATTTATAGGATTGACAGCAACAGTATTATTCATACTTCTGTAAATTTCATTTAACAAAGTGTTGGCTGCCCAGGCAAAAAAAATTGACAGTTTCTTCTTCTGAAGATGTAATGCTTTAATTTAAAAACAGAACTTTATTGAATTCCTTGTGTAATATTAGTACAAGTATTTGCATTATTGATATAGTATTGAAAACTAGAAAAAATGCTGGCTGTGGGATCCCAGATATTCCCAGTTTATTTTTAGTATATATTGACAATGTAAAGGTCATAAGTACAGTCTTACCTTAAGCAACCTGGGCTCAGGGGTCGACCATTTCCAAAAGTTAGTCATGAAAAAGAGCAGTATCTGCGCAGTCTCGATTTACTCGAAAACATGTAATAGCTACATGAACCTTAAAGAATGTTTTTTACTGTTATTTTAAAAAGAGCATTGTGTGTGTGTGTGTGTGTGTGTGTGTGTGTGTGTGTGTGTGTGTGTGTGTGTGTGTTTGCATATATGTATATACAGACACTGTTATGAATGTATGCCTACTGTATGATGATTTCTACTAACTGTTTCAGTCATTAGGGATTCTAGCAAATGTCATTCTACAAATTAAAGGAAAGCCATGCGTATAACCGTGTGTGTGTGTTTGTGTAGAAATTATATATAAGTAAAATGTGTAAGTGTGTATGTAACACGTCACCCATTGGATTGCCAGCTGACTCACACGTAGGATGCAGATAATCAAAGTAAGGGAAGTTAACGCCACAACGAAACCAGTCACCATTGGAGTCGCCCAAGGCTCCATGCTAGGACATCTTCGGTTTGGCATCTACTTTTTTGAAGCAAAAGTCAATACCAAAGGGCTGTGGGTGACCAGGTTTGTAGATGACTGCTAGCTAGAGACAGTTACTGAATCCCCAAATGACTTAGCCATCCTTCAGGAAGGTTTGTCTCAAAGAAAGTAAATGGTGTCAAAATCATGGTCTGAAAGTAAAGCCTAAAAATGCATTATTGTATCCTTTTGGAAGTCATCTACCCCAGGGAACTACCAACATTGATAATACTCCCTTAGGAGTTGACCCAGTTGTTTGGGATTTTGGAACTTAGGTGGACAGTGACCTAACTTTTCTCCAGCATGTCTAGCATATGTCTATTGTACAAAAGCACTTCTATATTGTACAGCTTATAAACAAAGGGATTGTCTTTAGCTCTAAGGATGTCATTTTCCCCCTTTACTCTGCCCTCATTAGGCCAGTCATTGAATATAGTGCCTCCTTTGGCATGTGCCTGTCCCGACACATGCAACAAATGATGCACCCTCAGAGATACCTTACTAAAAGGACACAAGGCCTAAACAACTTGTCCTATATGGACTGACTCAAAGCTGTGTCACTGTACTTGGTATCATACAGAGTGCTAAGAGGTGACCTGTGTCTGACATACAAGGCGTCCTCCAAAGCATTACTGTTGGATTTACTGCACATCAGTGAGTCAAATGGCATCAGAAATATTTGATCTTGGGTTCTAAATCTCTTCTGCAACATCAACGGAATGGTTTGGAGGGAGCGGTATATTTTGCAGAGGGTACTGCTGCTGTGGAACAGACTCCCCAGCCACATAAAACAAAGCTCATTCCTGTCCATTTTCAAGTGCAACTTAAATCTATAGATGAGAAACAGAAAATTTACCCCAGGACTGCCCCCTGTACTACTAATGGACAGATGCATCTCCTAAATACGTTATCATAGGTCAATAGGTTGGTGCTAGGCTATCGGCCCTAGGGCCTATACAAGCCTAGCCATAACAATTCCCTGGATATTTCTTTCCACAATATTTACTTCCCTGGTCCCCTGTCTAGCAGGATGACTGACATGATCCCCGCGGTGAATTTCCCATCTCCCATCCAATCGTCAAGGTTCCTTTTGAAGAGGGCCAAGGAGGCACTCTGCTTGACATGTATGGGCAGTCTATTCCAGAGTATGGGGAGTCTCTGGGTCATTAAACTATCCCCTCTAGCATGTTTTATTCATTGTGATGACAAGGTTTAGATCCCTGGAGCATGTGGCTCTGAGGGATTGGGATTTCTTTAAGTGGAGCATGTCCAACTACTCAGGGTTTGACATGGCCTTGTATGTTAAGTAGAGATTGCCTCTGAGTAGATGATATGCCACAGAGTATAGCTGGAGTTTTTTTAGATGGTCAGCATAGGCCATCTGCTTTAGGCCTGTGATTCTTTTAGTGAGGTATTTCTGCAGCCTTTCCAGCTGTTGCAGATGCCTTGTGAGGTACATACCAAACAGGGCATTGTACTCTGTAATGGGTCTAATGAGGGATGAGTACAGTGGGACAATGACCCTAAATCTCTAATCACACTTTTAGTTTTTAGTGTACTGCCACCTATGTGGTAATTCATGGGTACATGTTTTTTTCCCAAAGGGGATAACTATACATTTCTTGGCATTAAGCTTGAGCCCATGGTTCTGGCACCAAGCATCTGTTTCTATAAGGGCCTTTTGTAGAATATCCACACCATCTGGCGATTCAATAATGGCTCCCAGTTTTCAGTCATCTGCGAACTTTGTTAGCCAAAGTCCCTTAGTGTTGGCCTGTACTTCAGAGAAGTAGATGCCAAACAAGAGCAGTCCCAGGAATGAACCCTGAGGTAGTCCACTTGTCACGTGTCTGGAGCTATATTTGGAGATGGCTACTTTTACAGTCTGGGTTCTATCATTAAGCCAGGTGGCAACCCATCGAGTGATGTAGGGATTTATGCACAGCTTAGTAAATTTGTCTATGATTCCAGAGTTGGGGATGGTGTCGAAGGCCTTGGCAAGGTCCAGATAGGCTGTGTGGACCACCTTACCCTCATCCACAGCTGTGGGGACTGATTCAAAGAGGTCAGTCAGATTCAGGAGACAAGATTGGCCCTTCACGAACCCAAACTGGGTGGGGTCCAGTGTTTGAAAGTTGCCAATGTCTTTGTTTATAAGTTCCATGATAATGTGTTCCATGCCCTTGCAGATCAGGCTCATCAGACTGATGGGACGGTAGTTGCCGGGATCCAAGGTGGATATCCCTTTTGGAGTGGGATTACTGTAGCTGTGTGCCACTCAGTGGGCATGAAGCCTGAAGTTAGGCTATGATTAAACATGACACTTAGGTGAGGTGCCAGTTCATTTTGTAGTTCATGTAGTACACAGCCCGGGATGTCATCTGGTCCCATGGATGCTGTATTCTTAGCTTTGGAGAGTGTGGTTTATACCTGTGTGGCTGTGATTACTAGAATTTGGCAATCGTTTGGTATTGAGATGGGCCCTTTGGGGGTGAGAGGGGGGTGAAGTTGGCACTAAATCGATCTGCCAGGATATTGGCAATATCCTTGAGATCAGTATATTTAATGTCATTCTGTTGTAGCTCAGAGCAGATCTGAGCATTGCCATTTAGATTCTTGACATAACTATAAAATGCCTTGCAGTTGTCTTTGGAATCTTTGGCAATTTTATTTTCGTAACTAGCTTTGGAGGATTTTATGAGGGATCTCAGCTTCTTACTGAGGCTGGTAAGGGAGTTTTTTGCATCCTGGGATTTTCCTCTTTTCTGCAACTGTTTCTTCCTTCTGTTGTATAGTTTGTTTATGGCAGGGGACCACCAGATTGGCTTCCTTTTTTTGGAGGAGAGCATCTTGGTTCTATTTGTAATGGCAGAATTTATGCACGAGTGGATGTACTTGTACAGTGCCTTAGTGTAGTATTCAGCAGATCCTGTCTGATGGGTGTCATGAAATTTGTCACTTCTGACTTGAGTATCATGAAGTTAGCTTTGGAGAAGTTTTTTACGGAGGTTTCCTTACTGGGGGTGGGGAGTGGGATGTGGATGTCAAGGGTGATTTGCTTATGGTCAGACTTGACCAATAAGGGGGTGACCACTAGTGTGGAGCATCTATCTTCCATGTTGGTAATGACCAGGTTTAGGCTATTGGAGCCCCTGGTGGGACAATGGATTAGTTGATCCAGGACATTGGAATTTATGAATTCCAAGAACCGTTGGGAAAAGGTGTTGGTACCCGAGTAGTTTTCTCAGTTAATGGCAGGGTAGTTGAAATCACCCAGTATTAGGGTGTTTGGTTTTATCTTAATATTTTCCAGTATGTTTAGAAAGGTGTAGTGAGAATCTTGGGGCATGGTGGGGGATCTGTAGCAAGCTATAATTTGGATTGCAGTCTTACCTAGTGTTAGTTGCACCTGTAGAATTTCAGATGCATTGTGTTGGGCAGCAAGCCTGGAGGTGTGAATGTCCTTGATCAATATGGACACTCCTTCACCTTTAGTGTTTCTGTCTTTGATTGCTGGCCAAAAACTGTGTTAAGAGTTGTAACCTGGTATTGCAGGGGTGCTCTCTGGAGCCTTGAACCAGGTCTCAGTTACTGCACAGATATCGATGTTCTCCATTTTTAGGAGTGCCTCGAGAGAGTGCATTTTGAGGTTTAGACTTCTAGCACTGAGTAGCATTACCTTCAGATTTTGCATGCTTGTATCTGTTATGGTGGTGGTTTTGTTATTTGAACATTGCCTAAAAAAGGCACTATAGGGATGGCAAGAGCTTTAGCCAGTAACCTGAATCCCAGGGTGACAGGTGCAGATCATCTGTGGCAAAGCATCATGGTTTGTCGATCATGTCTTCCCAGGCAGACAGATACTGGATCCCCTTTGAATGACCCCATAGGTAGGTACTAGGCTATCTGCCTGAGGGCATTTATAAGCCTAGCCAGAGTGTGTTTGCTCTTGCCACCCCATTGATTAGTTAACTGATCCTCTGTCAAGCAGAGCCAATGAAGTGATCCCAGGGTTGTATTGTCTGTTACCCATCCACTTGTCAAGGTTTCTCTTGAAGAGTGTTAGTGAGGGGCTCTGTCGGATGTAATTTGGAATTTTGTTCCAAAGCATGGGGAGTCTCTGTGACAGGAATCCAGCATGTTCTATTTATTGTTGTGGCGAGGTTTAGCTCACTAGACCACGTGGCTCGCAGTGACTTGGATTTCTTTAGGTGGAGCATGTCCATCAATTCTTAGTTGGACATGGCTTTGTAAGTCAGGCAGAGATCACCTCTGAGTAAGCTATATGCCACTGAGTACAGCCAGAGTTTTTTCAGTGGGGCTGCATAGGACATATGTTTGAGGCCAGTTATCCTCTTGATGAGGTACTTTTGTGGTCTTTCCAGCTGTTGGAAGTGTCTTGTGAGGTACATCCCAAATGGGGCATTGTACTCTATGATGAGTCTAATGAGTGATGAGTAGAGGTGCACTGTAACCTCTTTATTTCTAGATGCAAACCCTTTAGTAATTAGATGGGCCACACAGAAGGATTTCCTAACTATTTTGGCAATATGATTGTCAAAGGAGAGATTACTATCTACCTAGGTCCCCAGATCTCTTATTACCACTTCTGTATTAAGGGGGCTGCCACCTATGTGGTAATTCGTGGGTGTTTTGTTTTTCCTAAACGGGATGACTATACATTTTTTGGCATTTAGCTTGAGGCCATGACTTTGACACCAAGTGTCCATCTCAGTAAGGCCCTTTTGGAGGATGTCCATGTCAGCCAGTGAGTCAATTATGGCTCCTAGTTTGCAGTCATCAGCGAACTTGGTTAGCCATAGTCCTCCTGTGTTTGCCTGTACTTCTGAGAAGTATATGCCGAACAGTAGGGGTCCCAGGACTGAGCCTTGCGGGACACCACTTGTGACTGGTTTAGAGTCGGACCTGGAGCCCGCTATTCTTACCGTGTGAGTTCTGTCTGTAAGCTAGTTGGCAACCCATCTCATGACGTAGGGGTTTATGGTCAGGCTGGTGTGTTTTTCTGTAATACCCGAATGGGGAATGGTGTTGAACGCCTTGGCGAGGTCAAGGTAGGCTGTGTGAACTACCTTCCCCTGATCTATGACCTTGGTGACTGTCTCGAAGAAGTCAACCAGGTTTAATAGGCATGATATGCCCTTAACAAAGCTGAACTGGGTTGGGTCAAGTGTTTGGAGGTTCCCAATGTCTTTGTTAATGAGTTCCATGATGATGCGCTCCATAGCCTTGCAGACCAGGCTAGTCAGGCTTATGGGGCGATAGTTGCCAGGGTCAGTTGTGGCCCCTCTTTTGTGGAGAGGAATAACCATTGCTATGCACCATTCTATGGACATATAGCCTGTGGAGAGGCTGAGGTTGAACAGTGTGTTTAAGTGGGGAGTTAGTTCATTCTGTAGTTCGTGCAAGACGCAGCCTAGGACACCATCTGGTCCCATTGACGCTGTGTTTTTGGCTTTTGAAAAGGCTGTTTTCACCACTGCGTCTGTGATTTTTGGGACACTACACTTTTCCGGTATTGTTGTGGGCCCTTTTGGAGGAGAGAGGGGGATGAAGTTTGCACTGAATCTATCTGCCAGGATGTTGGCAATATCAGTAGGTTCAGTTTATTTTGTGCTATTTTGCACTAGTTCAGTGCATATCTGTGAGTTGCCACTTAGATTCTTAATATAGCTAAGGAAGGCTTTGTGGTTATCTTTTGAATCCTTGGCTATTTTTCTTTCGAAGTTAGCCTTGGATGATTTCATGAGGGACCTCAGTTTCTAACTGATACTGATCAGGGATGTCTTTCCTTCATGGGATTTGCTTTTTTTCTGAACTAGTTTCCTCCTTCTGTTGTATAGCCTGTTTATTGCAGGGGTCCACCAAACTAGTTTCCTTCTCTTAGAGGAGTGAGTCTTGGTTTTGCTATGGATGGCAAGATCCTTGCATCCTTGTAGGTGCTCATAGAGTGCATTTGTAAAAGTTTCTGCATCTTGGGCAGCGTTATCCTTTAGCATGGGCGCTGTGAAACTTACCACCTCTGTCTTAAGTAAGGTGAAGTTTGCTTTAGAAAAGTTTTTTACTGTGGTTTCCTTAGTTAGGGGTAGTGATGGGGTGTGGACATCCAGAGTGATTAGTTTATGGTTTGATCTAACCAGTGACGGGTTGACCTCCGGTGTGGAATATCTGTCGCCCATGCTGGTGATGACCAGGCCCAATATGTTTTCACCTCTGGTAGGGGAGTTTACTAGCTGATCCAGGGCGTTTGAGTTGATGAATTCCAGGAAGCGCTGGGCCTGGGAATTTGTACATGAGTAGTTTTCCCAGTGAATGGTAGGGTAATTGAAATCACCCAATATCAGGGTGTTTGGCAGGATCTTCATGTTTTCCATTGTCTCCAGAAAGGTGGAGTGGTGGTCCTGGGTCATGGAGATTGATCTGTAGCAGGCCACAATTTGCATTGCAGATTTGCCCGATGTTAGTTGCGCATCTCAGAGGTATCATGCTGCACCACTAACCTGGAGGTGTAGGTATCCTTGATGAATATGGATACATCCCCTCCTTTTGTGTTTCGGTCCGTGTTCTGTGGCCGAAATGTGTGGTATGAGTTGTAGCCGGTAGTGCTGGGGTGCTCTCTGGAGACTTGAACCAGATTTCAGTTACTGCACAGATGTCAACATTCTTCATACTGAGGAGTGCTTCGAGCACGTGCATTTTGAGATTTAAACTCCTGGCGTTGAGTAGCATAACCCTCAGTTTTTTGTTAATTGTGCTGTTTACGGAGGTGGGTTTGACTTTTGAGCCTTGCCTAAAAAAAGCACTATGGGGGCAGCAAGAGCCTTGGCCAGTATTCGAAAGCCTAGGGGTGACAGGTGCAAGCCATCTCTTGAAAAGCAATGCTACTTGTTGAGCATGTCTTCCCAGGCTGATAGACACTGGATCCCCTTTGAATGACACCAGAAGCTTAGCCAATTGTTGAAATTAATCATTAATTTCTTTATACTGAGGTATCATTCTTGGTGAGAGCAGGATGCTACTCAGGGTCAGGGTCATACCAGCCTGGGCTACATGATCAGAGAGCTCTTCCATGTCTCTTTTCATGTAGTCCAGTGAGGTACGTCTCAGGTCATTCACACCAACATGAACAATGACAGAGTCATATGTGTACTTGTTCTGAAGTGACCTGATTGATTGTGTTATGTGGCAGATTCTGGCTCCCGACAGTGTGTTAGGTATGTTATTTCGCCTTAAGGGTTGGGATTGTGTGGCACCCTGATTTTGTGTTTTATGTGTTGTCTGGTTTGTGAAGGGAAGTGCAGGTTGTTTGGGTGTCTGCTTTGGAGGTCTCTGATGCTTTTGCAGGTTTTTATTTAGAGCATCCGAGTATGATTTTGTGTATTTATGTGTATTTTTTGACAGTGCTGTTTTAGTAGGTCTGTGTGCGGCTGGAGTTGTGGTGCAAGTGTTAACCTTCTCCCCTTGACTGTTTGTTCCAGTCTTGGGTAGAGACAGCTTAGCTTCCAGTTTGGCTGTATAATTGCATCTCTCGCATAAGTTAGTGTTTTGTGGTAGGAGGAGAGGGTTGTCTCTGTACATGAGACAGTTGTAACATTGCCTCAGGATAACCAGATTCACCAGCTGGACTGGAAAGTGCACCTGAAGTTGCCCTTTGGTCATGCCTGAATAGTAGGGTGAGCTGCTTAGTTGCTTGGTTGGTGAGAGGTGAATAAAGAGCCTTGCCCTGCTGGGCAATCAGTGACAGGGTATATTAGTGCTTGCTATTAGGTCTGAGCAAGTGTTGGGCTGTAAGATGCTTTTTGAGTGCTTAGGTTGAGAGTTAGACTAGTTTCAAGGGAAAAACTGAAGAGGAGACTTAGTGGAGCCGAGAATAATTTAACCGTAGCTAACCGGCACTGCCTGGTGCGTAAAACCGTGCAAACGTGGTTTTTATAGTAGGGAAATTAAAGAGATAGAAATTAGCCCCAAATAGCCAATAAACTACTAACTTCTGGGCTGGAACCACTCCTCAAGGGACAGATAGGTTGCTCAAAGCTCCTCTCTCTCACAGGTGAACAGAGAAACTTCCTTCTATCCAAGTAAGGTATGGGCAACTCAGAAACTAGTATCACAGCCCTGAATTCAGCACTAGCCTGAAAACTGGACTATACTAGCTTAGAAAGGCGGGAAATGAGGATTTTTTTTTTGTTTGTTTTTTTTAAAGATAAGGCAAAAACAGTAACAAATATACTTAAAACGGCTTTAAACGACTACAAACGATCAGAAAAGGCTATCACACTTTAATGTGTAGCCTACAACACTTAAACAAATTATTTAAACAAAAAACAACTTTGTAAAAGTGCAGGCAGTCAAATAAGTGCAATATGTGAAAAAAAACAAGCTTTTAAATCACAATAAATGCTGGAAAATCTACATTTAGGCGGAAAACAGTTAAGTACAGCAAGAAAGTACAGAAAACTGATACTTAATCACTCCAAAGTCTCTCTCCTAAGCTAGAAAGCTTGTATCAGTTTAAGGCTTTCTAGTGCTACCCAGTAGGTTAGTTACAGGAAAGATGGAAAACAAGAGCAGATGTGGTCTTTTAAACCAGAAAGTTGAAAGAGACGGACAAACTGTCCAAATGGTCAATAAACTACAATTTCTGGGCCAAGAACCACTCGTCTTGTGGTAGAAAGGCTACCTAATGCTTACCACTCCCACTGATAAGCTAGAAGGCTTCCCTCCAACACAGAAGGGCTTGGGGGGCTCAGAAGCTTACAAAGAGTCCTGGAATACAGCAAATCTGTACCTGGACTAGACTAGTTACAGGAAAGGCGGGAAGCAAGTAGAAACATAGGCTTTTAAGCCAGCAAGTTGAAAGAGATGAAAAACTGCCCAAATGGCCAAATAAACTACAGTTTCTGGGCCAAAACTCACTCTTCCTGTGGAGGACAGGCTACCTAGTGCTTACCACTCCCACTGATAAGCTAGAAGGCTTTCCTCCAACACTGTATGTCTTTGATGTCTTTGGATGAGGGTGGAAACTGGAGACCCAGATAGAAATGTACATCTACACTATGAGGACATACACACACTATTTTGCAGGCACCACAGCCATGAAAAGAAGCAGAGAACTAAGTGCTGTGAGGCAGCAATGTTGAGTACTGCATATTAAATACAAAAAGAATGGCAGTTATGAGACATCATAAGCTTCTAGGGCATAATCAGTTTTGTTTGCATGCAAATTAAGGGGGAGTGTGGAAATGTGGAATCTTTGGTGTAAGTGTAAGTTAGAATTAAACAGAAAGTGATGGTCCTAACAAGGAAAACAAATGCTATTGATGTGGTTCTCATTAGCTTTAGATAGAAGTAAGCAAGATGTTTGACAACAGTGATAATACCATGTCATGGCCCGTGATTCACACCTATAAAGAGAACCATGTATACACATGTCTGTTTGCGCAACCACATACATACACACAAACACACACACAAACACACACACACACGTGAGTGCACATGCTCACACACACACACACACACACACACACACACACACACACACACACACACACACACACACACACGCACACATTGACATACCATTTCTTTGTGTAGTTGCAGACACACTTATTACATTAGGTAACAGATGAAATTGGTTGAGATGCAATACATTGAGCAACTTCATGTACAAGAAGCTACATCATTAATCAACATCACAATTCAAAGGTTGCAAATGCAACCAATGCGTTAACGTCTGCAATCAAATAATAAAAATAAGCAAACACCCCTAACATAAAACAACCCTACAGAAGACCAATACACCTACTCTGCACAAATCTTCACAACAGTACTTCTGTATGTGTTGTGCTTTGACAGCACATACCCACAACTCACATAGTCTAACACCACTATCACACAACTGCAAAGAAAGGGAAATAATCCTTGATGTAACCCCCACCTCCACCTTAAACAAATCTGTCCCTCCCACCGCAAGCCTTTCTGTGTTGGAGGGAAGCCTTCTAGCTTATCAGTGGGAGTGGTAAGCACTAGGTAGCCTATCTACCATGGGAAGAGTGGGTTTTGGCCCTGAAATTGTAGTTCATTGGCCATTTGGGATGTTTTTCCATCTTTTTCTACTTTCTGGTTAACTACAATCCTGGATACAGCAACTTTGTAACTGGACTAGGCTAGTTATAGGAAGGCGGGAAACAGGCACAAGTGTGGCTTTCAAACCAGAAAGTTAAGAGATGGGAAAAACTGCTCAAACAGCCAGTAGCTACAATTTCTGGGTCAGGGACCACTCCTCTTGTGGTGGATAGGCTACCGGATGCTTACCACTCCCACTGATAAGCTAGAAGGCTTCCCTCCAAAACGGAAAGGCTTGGGGGGCTCAGAAGCTTACCAACAGTCCTGGATACAGCAAATCTGTACCTGGACTAGACTAGTAACATGAAAGGCAGGAAACAAGTGCAAACACAGGCTTTTAAATCAGAAAATTGAAAAAGACGGAAAAGCTTCCCAAATGGCCAATAAACTATCATTTCTGGGCCAGAAACCACTCCTCCTGTGGTAGATAGGTTACCTAGTGCTTACCACTCCCACTGATAAGCTGGAAGGCTTCTCTCCAACACAGAAGGGCTTGGGGGGCTCAGAAGTTTACCAACAGTCCTGGATACAGCAAATCTGTACCTGGATTACACTAGTTATAGGAAAGGTGGGGACCAAATGCAAAACGGGCTTTTAACCAGAAAGTAGAAAGAGATGGAAAAACATCCCAAATGGCCAATGAACTACAATTTCAGGGCCAAAACCCACTCTTCCCATGGTAGATAGGCTACCTAGTGCTTACCACTCCCACTGATAAGCTAGAAGGCTTCCCTCCAACACAGAAAGGCTTGGGGGGCTCAGAAGCTTACCAATAGTCCTGGATACAGCAAGTCTGTATCTGGACTTGACTAGTTACATGAAGGCAAGAAACAAGCTTAGAATTTTTTTAATTTTTTTTTGTTACAGAAAATCAGCTAAAACAGCAGCAAATACAATTCAAATTGTAGTGCAGGCCAGCACACCCGAACGTGTAGCAACACTACGGCAAATACAATTCAAATAAATGAAATTAAATTAACAAATGACTAAAAAACAAGTGCAGAAGGCAGTAAATTAGAAGGCTACTAACAAGCAGTAATAAGTGCAGAGTAAGAGTGACTGAACAGATAGCATGCAGAAGAGCAACTAAGACAGTTACAGTAAGAGCAGATGAATAAGATATATATATATATATATATATATATATATATATATATATATATATATATATTTTTTTTTTTTTTTTTTTTGAGGGAAGGAACAGAGCAGTAGGAGCACCTGAAATCAGAATATGATCTTACTGCACTCAGTTGAGTGAGCAAATGAGATGCGCCCAGAAGGAGTATCCAAATACAAATCTACAAGAGGAGCGGACAATTTCAAAGCCACCAACATTAATACCAAAACAAGAATAGGGAGGGTAGAGGGACAGCCAACAACTTCAGATGAGTTAATATTCAGTGAAAAACACAAATAAATGAATTAAATACAGTACTATATGCAAAAGATCAGATAAATGTGTACTTAAATTCACTTATACGTCCATGTGATTTCAGGTAGATGTTAGCCGGCCAAAGCTCTTAGCCAATCGTTGAAGTCAATCATTTTGTCCTTATACTGTGGTATCATTCTGGGTGAAGGCAGGATGCTACTCAGGCGCTAGGGTCATAACTGCCTGGGCCACATGATCCAAGAGCTCTTCCATGTCTCTTTTCATGTAGTCCAGGGAGGTACGTGTCAAGTCATTCACTCCAACATGGACAATGACAGAGTTGTATTTGTACTTGTTGTGGAGTGACTTGAGTGCATGCATTATGTAGCGGATCCTGGCACCCAACAGGCAGCTGACTGTAATTTTCTCCTTGTTCAGCCTGGTGAGTGAGACATCAGTGTGCCTGACTATAGAGTCACCTATGACTAAAGTGTTGGGTGCATTGTCTTGCCTTAGGGGCTGTTGTTGGGTGGCACACTGGTGTTGTGAGCTATGTGTCACTTATCCCATGCATGGTTCCCTCATATTATTGGTGGTGTTATCCTAGTTATTCTCTTTATGAGTAGTATAAAATTATCAGCCACTTGATGGATAAGACCAATCTGTAACTGAATGAGATAGGTTATTTTGAGCACAAAAAGTGAAATTGGCTTGGCTTAAAATGGCCCACGAGGTAGTGCTGGTGGTTCTTGCCATGATGGTATCTAAGTAGTATTTAAATTATGACAAAATGGTGAGGAAGGGTATCAAAATATTGTAAATAAACAATGTGAATTAAAAAAAATATAAACTTAAGGTAGTCTACATACCTACATCTTGTATTAACCACCATGTTTAACTGAATGAAGTTCCTGAGTTGTGATATACAAAACAGAGGGCTATAGCCTTATCAAACCAAGAGATATTGGTGTCTTATTGATGGGAATTGTGACATGGAACATTGGTTTTAGTTGGAGTACTGAATCTGTGATTTTGATTAATTTGTTAATTTGTTTTCATTTCAGAAATAAAACTGAACATTTTTGAACATTTTTGTAACTTGATGGATTTTAGTGTTGCTTTCTCTCTCTATGCATGTATGTGTGTGTGTGTGTGTATGTATACGTATGTATATATATATATATATATATATATATATATATATATATATATATATGTGTGTGTGTATGTGTAGTGTGTGTATATGTATATTAACGTATATGCCTGTAGGTGTGCGATGTGGGTATGATATAGTTGGTTAAATATTTATTTTATTGTATACAGATTTTATTATTAGCTTTGCTTGTTGTTCACATCATTGAATTATATTATAGTTATGGCTCAGCACATTGACTGTAACATACTTCTGGGTTATTTCACTTTCTTTGTAGTTGTGTGATAGTGGTTTTAGACTATGTGAGTTGTGGGTAGATGAAGTTGCTCAATGTATTCCCCTCAACCAATTTCATCTGTTACCTAATGTAATATGTGTGTCTACAACTACACAAAGAAATGGTATGTCTATGTGTGTGTGTGTGTGTGTGTGTGTGTGTGTGTGTGTGTGTGTGTGTGTGTGTGTGTGTGTGTGTTTGTGTGTTTGTGTGTATGTATGTGGTTGCGCAAACAGATATGTGTATACATGGTTCTCTTTATAGGTGTGAATCACAGGCCATGACATGGCATTATCACTGTTGTCAAACATCTTGCTTACTTCTATCTAAAGCTAATGGGAACCACATCAATAGCATTTGTTTTCCTTGTTAGGACCATCATTTTCTGTTTAATTCTAACTTACACTTACACCAAAGATTCCACATTTCCACACTCCCCCTTAATTTGCAAGTAAACAAAACTGATTATGCCCTAGAAGCTTATGATGTCTCATAACTGCCATTCTTTTTGTATTTAATATGCAGTACTCAACATTGCTGCCTCACAACACTTAGTTCTCTGCTTCTTTTCATGGCTGTGGTGCCTGCAAAATAGTGTGTGCATGTCCTCATAGTGTAGATGTACATTTCTATCTGGGTCTCCAGTTTCCTCCCTCATCCAAAGACATACAGATGAGTGACTTGAGACCCTTCCTTAATTAAAAGTGTGTCTGTGTGTGTGTGTCTGTGTGTGTGCGTGTGTTTGTGTGTGCATGTGTTTGTGTGTGCGTGTGTTTGTGTGCGTGTGTGCATGTGTGCGCACGCGCGTGTGCATGTGTGTATGTGTGTGTGTGTGTGTGTGTGTGTGTGTGTGTGTGTGTGTGTGTGTGTGTGTGTGTGTGTGTGTGTGTGTGTGTGTGTGTATGGCAGATATCTCCTGGACTGACATCCTGACCAGGACTGTGCTGGGCCTGAGTTCTACTGCTCAACTTGATGGACTGCTCTTCTCTCATGCCTTTAACTAAGGTAAAAATTGTGTAGACCCACCAGTCATAAATGCCTCTTTTTATTGGCATCTGGGGAAGGTCTATATTATCATATTGAATGGTAAAAATGTCGAACGCTCACATGGGTGAAAATGTACGAAAATTAACTTTTTTTTGAGGGGGGGGCTCACGGTACAGTGAGGATTGGAATATTTTCCCTTTCCTCACTGTAGTGCGACCTCGGAGTTGGAATATATATTTAGCGGGGTGTATATGTGTGTGTGTGTGTGTGTGTGTGTGTGTGTGTGTGTGTGTGTGTGTGGGGAGTCGAGGCCCCCCACAATAGCAAGTTTGTTTTCGTACATTTCGACATTTTTACCATTCGATATGGTAATACAGACCCTCTGGGGATCAATGTTTGATTAGGGACTTTCTTAGATTCGCACATTAGTCAAATGGAGACTGATGGAATCAATCCCTAAATTACAAGTGATGATTGTTAAGAGTTTATAGGCTAGACTTAATCCTCTGAACTATGTTGGAATGCTAAACGACTCAAGGAAGTGCAACTCTGTTTATCTGAAATCTCATTTTATCACTAATGTAGAAGTAGAAGAAAGTTCAAGAAATTATTCTCTCAGAAACTGTGAAGAACAATTTTAGCAGGGGTCTGTACCAGTCTGCATCATCAGTATGACAGGCTTTGCCTTTCCATACCACCAGGACAAATACATACTAACTCCAGGACACACAATCTGCAGCGATCATGCAGAATGAAGTTATATAGTCAGGAAAGTGAGGGCCTTAAGCCCTCACACTGAAGGTGACGAGAGGCATAGTCCTGCAAAAACATGTTATAGTTTCTTTTCTCCTTTGAGCTAGGCTTATTAAAGACCCAGATTTATCTGTTGCATTGACTTTAATGGAGATAAATTCTAGGACTCACGGAGTTGATTTATGAAGATTCATCTACCCCTTTTTTCTCTTTGTCATATTTACTTATTTGTTTGATTAATTATGTCTGCTGACTGGGATAGTGTGTGGATCCATATCATTTGCTGCCTAAGGCATACTATTTATTTATTTTATTTAACATTTGTTGACCAGGAATGTCCGACTAGGTTCCACACTGCCTGTTTTCAGCGGAGGCCCGGGGAGAAATGCTCCAGATGCATGTCTTTGGAATGTGGGAGGAAACCGGAGTACCCAGAGAAAACCCACGAGAACACAGGGAGAACATGCAAACTCCACACAGAAGGCAACACCAGCCAAGAATCGAACCAGAGAACCTCTTGCTGTGAGGTGACAATGTTAACCGCTGCACCACTGCCAAATAATAAGATTTATTCTATATAGATTAAACTACAAATAACTTTTGTGTGGGTTTTACCTGTGAGATGCAAAACTGCACTTAGGAGACTTCTGTTGGGGCGTGGCTGGGATGCTGAACTGATAGCTGCACTTCATTTCAGCTCTCTTACCTCAATACAATTCCTGACAGGAATTTTACAAAATAATATTTAATTTGAAGAAATTTTTATTACTAACTTATTTCTAATAACTCTGAGCATCTATAAGAAAAATTTTATTGTCAGAACTTGAATAATTCCTGTCAAATTAATTACTGGAAAATCAGCACCAATATCAGCTTTACAGCATGAGTCATCTAAGGAATACAGCACAAGACTCTTCTCTCAAAAAAGACCTGCAGTCTCTCATTACAAATATACAGGAACTTACAATAAAAATCGACAAGATGGACAATAAAATAGATACTTTTAAAGAAAAGTGCTCACAACAACTGGAACAGCTTCAAGAAATGTTTACACAGCAGAAAGGACAGATATCACTTATTGAACAGTCATTAAGTGACATTGACACTAGAGTCCAAATAGAAGAACAACAAACTGAATTCTTACTTCAACAGAATACATATTTACTAGAAAAGCTTGATGATATGGAAAACCGAACAAGAAGAAATAATATTAGAATATATGGTCTACCAGAAAAATCTGAAGGGGACAATATGATAAACTTTCTTACCACCTGGATACCAGATGTAACAAAAATACCTGAAGCTCTTTCATATGGTATAGAACGAGCATAGATCACTAGCAGCTTCTGGAAATGCTTCTTCTCCGGGTAAGAACAAGCCTAGATCTATAATTGTGAGACTTTTTTCTACACAAGATAAAGATCTTATATTAAGAAATGCTTGGGCAAATTCTCCCATCAAATACAATGATTCATTAATAAGATTTGACAATGATTATTCTACAAAGGTGGTTTCAAAAAGAAAAGAATTTCTACCAATAAAAAAAACCTTGAAGAAAAAGCAACTGAAAATCCATCTTTTATTTCCAGCAAGACTGAAAGTTTTTCTACCAAATGGAATAAAAATCTTTGAAACAGTAGATTCAGCAATAAAATACCTTACCAACAACAACATCCTAACACATGAAGAATCTATGGACTGGACAATAAGTACACCGAAGAGAAATGCTGAAGTAAATAATTGGAAAACTGTTGAGCAAAAGAAAAAAAAAAACTAAAGGACAAATAATCTTACATATGTTATATTCTGTAAAATCTAAATAATAATACTAACAACAAAAGAAAAGTTCTTACTGTCTTCAAGTTACACCAAAACAGGTACTGTTTTCAATTATATTTTAAATGTCAAAATTAGCATAAATGTAAATACATTTATCTCAAATCACATCAATATACTAAGCATAATTTAAACATTACTCTATTTTTCATTATTATCCATCTATTATTTTCATATTCTTAATCAGAGTAATCAATGCATAATAATGTTCCCAAATAGTTTATTTATTTATTTATTTATTTATTTTCTCTCTTTGTGTTTTGTTGTTTTATTTGTTCTCTTCTTTTATAAAATCTTCATTAACTTATAATATTTTAATCAGTATATGGTTATATTGCTTAATAGGTATAGTAATGGCTGCTATATAACTTATTATCAGTTACATCCCTGATAGTATTACTTTTTATAAGTTAAAAGTGTCCCTGTTTGGATAAATGCTAATGCTGGGCAGAAATGCGTTGCTTTTGAAATGAAGTATTTCAGTTAGGATGTATCATAAGACTACTTTAAATAATCTTAAAAGATGTTCTGCCTTTGACCCATATGCACATACTGATATAGTCCAGTGAAAAAATATGTTTTAAGTGATATTTTGAGGCTATAAGTCATGTGTGTTGTGGCTCCAGACATCCGGAGTTGAAAGATGCTTGTGACTAGCTTAGATATCCTGTTGTCTTTTCTTTTGTAGAGAAATAAGGCATAGCATGTTTAAAATGCAAAGTTTGACAGTTGTGAACACTACTCTGTAAACTAGAGTGCTTGCGTGCACACTACAGGAGTTTGTCACCAAATAAGAGGAGGGAAAAGAAAAAAGAAAAAACACATACCTTTTCCTGCTTGGTTCTCGAGACAATTTAACAGCCACAAACATCACTAGAAACTTGAGTTACTTATTGCTTGTCGCCTTTACTTGTGTACACCATCCCCTGACTCTTTCTAATTGACGTCTAGTCAGAAAATAAGCTAGGTTCACATTTAAAGATACAGAAACCTAAATTCCTTCTAAGGAAACATAAATAATATAAAAGGTTCATATAAATATACACAGATATTTATTTTTGAAGCACTTTCAGTTTATGGCTACTGATGTCTTCTAGCACCTTGATAGATAAGGACATATATCTGCTTGTCTTTCTATCAGTTTAGATTTCCAGACATTTTAGCTATCCCTTACTATGTTTTATACAGCAGAGTTTAAAAGCAGAAATTAATCATCAGCAAATAAAATCACTGCTGTTTTACAAATTCTCTAAAGAAACTAGTAAATGTCAAGCAACTGACAGGTTTGTTTTGGGGAGGGTTGCCATTTCCCAAGCTGGTGCTCCTGCAGAATACTACTGATGTCCTGCTGCCAAGGTATGCCCTCGGGTGGGCAGGTGGGATGCAACAAGAAGGTTGGATGTGCATTTGGCAAATCAAACATTTAGATGGCGTTATGGTATACTAGATGGAGAAAGTGAAAGCAATGATTGTATAGGCAACTATAATGAGTAACATAACAACAGTGGATTTGACCCGGTGTGTCAATTATACAATGTTTATATCCCATGTGGCTTTGGGTTTGTCGAAGCATCTGTGTTCTACACACATATTGTGTTGGATCTGATTTGAGTGGAAGGGGGAGAGGCTTAGCCCACACCCTAATTTGTTACTGGGTTGCCATGCATTATGGGCATGCATTGTGGCAGGTACTCAACGGGCTATCCATCCTTAGATGGCTCATGCTGTTCCCGTTTGCTCATTTGAATGGTGACTGCGGCTGTGCTCTTCTTGTTATGTTGCCTGGCTGTGGCTTCACCCTTCTTATAATATTGCCTGGCTTTTTACATTATCAAGAATGACACAATACTAGTGTATGCGGGTATATCATGTTACTGTTAGTGTGGACAAGGATGCTTGACAATGCAACTATGATTCTTGGACCTTTCTGCAGA
Organism: Protopterus annectens; assembly: GCF_019279795.1. NCBI lineage: Eukaryota > Metazoa > Chordata > Ceratodontiformes > Protopteridae > Protopterus > Protopterus annectens. Next base: position 1,700,382,841 of record NC_056743.1, on the reverse strand, counting down.
TGGGTGTGTTGTCTGGCAGTTGAGAGCCTGGTTGTTCCTGATCAGCGGACCTGTATTTTTGTGTTTCAATGTGACTGCATGAAAGGATGCCAGTATTGGTCTGCAAGTTTGGTGGGCAGTAGATTCGTTGGGGATTGATTTGAGGAGACACTTGTATTATGGCTGGGGCACTTGACATTTGATAAATGTATCCTCTCAATGATGCGTTCTGCCTGGTCATTGGCTGTAAAACAGCTTTTCTGAGAAATATTGTTGTGGTGCCAGTTAATGATTTGGATTAAATGTTTCTATATACTGTCGTGAAGCAATTGCCAGGATAAAATGGTACTCTTGCAGTGCATGGATCATCGTGGCTGTCCTCCGATGTTGGAGGAAAAACAAGCTTCTTGGACACCTTTTTGACGTGGTAAAGGTGTTACCCCATGGTTTGAATACGTTTTGTCTCTTTGCTGCAAAATGGGTTGGGAATTTTGGCCTGTAATATTTTCGTACATGGTGGTTTGAATCTTGGCAGCTTCCATTGTTTTGATGTGTTCTCCAGTATACTTTTGTTCAGTCATAGGATTGAATTACTGGTGTTGAGTAGGTCAGGATTGTATCTCCAGCACTTGTTGTCAGCAGATAGACTCACTGGTTGGGTGTCAGTCTAAGCTGTGGGAGTTGAGGTGTGATATACATAGATGTTTGCTTTGAGGGTGTGGTCAAGTGCTGCAGTTTTACCTCTGTACTGTGTCAGTTTTCATTGTGCAGGGTCCCTCTGAGGGTTGATGGAAGTGTTGGCAACAAGACACTCAATCAGGTAACAACATTATGAGTGGTCTCTTGGATAAGGGAGCTGTCTAAATTGTGATCTTGTTGTCTCCAGCCATGGGAATTGTCATTGAAAAGCTGAAAAATGCAATCAGAGGAACATATTTAATGTCTACTAAAGAAATATTAATATACTTATACATTGTATCGCATTTCAGTTTATGTTAAACATGAAATATGATGTGGTTTCAGAACTATTCATGTTTTTATTCCAATATGACTTTGCAAATATTAATTTAAACACTGGTTTCGACTTGAGTAGTCTAAAACAATTGCACAACAATGGTACTGTATTATACAGTAATGTCAGTAAATAGTTTTCAACAGATGTATGAAATATACAGTTATAGATTTTAACATGATGTTTATTAATACCCTAAATTATTTTGAAATGATACTACCTTAATCTAAATATTTGTACCTTTTTGAAACCTGCTTAGAAGTAAGTATTATTGAATTACAATAAGATGAGTAAAGAATATATGTATATATTTTAGCTGATTAGATTATCTTAATATATTATTCAATTATCTTTATTTAAAACTAAGAGGATAAGAGAAACTGATCCAAATATTATTTGTGAGGGTAGAAAGTTTGTTTGGTTAGATTCACTAACCAAACGAAGAGGTATATTACCTCATAGCAATAGGGAATGGTTTTTAAGGTTAAGAATTACAAGTTTGGAAGTTCTTTGTTTTTTTTATTCTATCACTTTGGTGTCACTCAGAAACATGCAAAAATCATACAAGAAAAACTTTTTGAATTCTGTATCCAAGATGGAACTAAGAATAAACAATATTTACATAAACTCACACATAAAACAAACTCAAAACTAGGAAATGAAATGTTTATCCATAAATGTTAATGGTCTAAATAATAGTAATAAAAGGAGAAGCCTATTCAAGTACATAAACTTACATAAACCACAAATAGTCTTTTTACAAGAGACACACTTATTAGATAGAGATATAAACAACTTAAATATTAATAATTACACAGTACTAATAAACTCTCAATACAAAACAAAAAAAGAGGAGTAGCTATACTACTTCGCAACTCAACTATAACACCTAAAATAATTGCTACTCATCAAGATACATCAGGTATGTTTTGTCTAGTTTCAATAGAGTTAAATAAGATAATCTATATGTTAGTAAATCTATATTGGATCCCAGGACTAGGATTAAAAACAGTTAAACAGCATTTTGAAGAGATAATTCATTTAACTAAGGGTAGCCTGATATTGGCAGGAGACTTCAACTGTATAATGAATGAAAAGATACAGATTCTAAATCCAAAAGAAGAAAACAACCCATCTCTAAAGCACTATCAAAATTTATAGATACATTATATTTAAAAGATATAAATGAATTTGCAGAACCAGACTCACTACTCTTCACATTTTATTCTCATAGATATAAAACTAACTCTAGAATTGATAGAATATATGTTGCCAATGACCTAATAACAAAAATTGACAAAGTCAAAATCATAAATTGTCCTTTATCTGATCATAATGCCATAGTCTTTGAGATAGAGCTTACACCATTTTATTCAAATCCCATTACTAGGATACCTTCCTATATCACCAAATTGAGAGATTTCAAAGAATTTTATGAAGAAACAATCAAAAACTTTCTAGAAATAAATTACACAGAAGATATTTCAGAAATATATGTCTGGGATTCATTAAAAGCAGTTACATATGGGAAGATATTATCCTGGTACATAAATAAAAGGAAGTTATGGAATAAAGATATGCTAGACTTACAAAACAAAGCAGATAAATTGAAACTGGAAATACAAAAGGGTAATGCTACTCAAGTTCAAGAACTTACACAAATCAATAAGAAGTATACAGAATTGCTACACCATAAGATTATGATTAACTTAGAAAAGATAAAAATAAACTCATACTCTACTAATTCAGCACACCTGAGATACTTAACTAATAGAACAAAAAATAATTAAATCTAAGCAAATAAAAGAAATATTTATTCCCAATACTAACAAAAGAGTTACGGAACTAAATGATATTTTAGAAGCATTCAGACTCCAATTTAACATTGATAATTCCATAAATACTCAAGATACACCTACTAAGGATATAAAAAAATACTTAGAAAACAGTATTCATATTAAATTAACACAAGAACAAATAGACATTATAAACAAACCAATCAATATGACAGAATTAAAATCACAAATTAAAAAGCTCAAGACAAATAAAGCACCTGGCCCAGACAATATGCTATCAGAAATGTATAAATTAATACCCAATCAAGCCATATCTTTATTATTAAAAGTATATGATATAGCCAATAAAGATTTGAATATACCACCCTCTTGGAAATATTCATTGATATCCCCAATTATCAAACCAGATAAAGATGAGTAACAGTGTTCCTCATATAGGCCAATATCATTACTCAATATAGACTACAAGATGTTTATGGCTATATACAGATAGGATCAAACACTTTCTTCCTTTCTTAATTCACAAAGATCAAACAGGTTTTATTAAAGGAAGAAATACTTCAGATAATATTAAAAGAATACTAACATTAATAGATTATAGCAAACATAAAGTCCTAAATTTAAATGTAATCTCATTAGATATTAATAAAGCTTTTGATTCAAGTTAACTGGAACTTTCTTTCACTAGTTTTAAAAGAATATAACTTTCCTTCTAATTTTAATAATCTTATCCAAATACTATATGAAAAATCTACTGCATATGTTAAACTGGGATCATATAGATCAGGCCCTATAACAATAAAAAGGGAACTAAACAAGGTTGCCCTTTATCACCATTGTTATTTGCATTACTCATAGAACCCTTTGCAAATCAAATCAGATCAAACAATAACATAAAGGGCATTTGCATTAATAAAATGTTAAACCTTAAAATCCAACTCTTTGCTGATGACATACTATTAACTCTCTCAGATGCAAATGAGTCTTTGAATGCTCTATTTAACTCCATGAATAAATTTCAAAATATTTCAGGCTTAAAATTTAATGAAAACAAAACTAAAATTATGCCCTGTAATTGTAAAAAAAAAATAATATAAACAAAAGATTTTCCAAATATATAGTAACAGAAAGTAAATTATTATATCTGGGAATAAATCTACTCAATGAATTAACAGATTCTCTAATATTTAACTATAATAAAATACTAGACAAAATAGAACAAACAATTGGTTACTGGAATAAATATATCTTTTCAACAGCAGACAGATTATATCTTATTAAAATAATCATATTTCCCAAAATATTATACTTAATACAAAATTTTTCATTGCCACCTCCCAAATATATTATTCAAAGATACAATAAACTAATTTTAAATTTTCTATGGTTTCCAAATAAACCCGTATAGCCTTAAATAAACATTTGCCAGATTGGGAAGATGGTGGAATTAAATTACGGATATTGATTTATATATTACCTCATCTGTTATTAAAAACATAACACTATGGTTAAATAATTCATACACACCTATATGGAAACAAGCCCATGAGCAGATTTACATAGAAATCAATTCTAATCACATACAAGACAACTTAACAGTAATACCATCACCCCTTATATGGATGTTAAAAGATTATTTTTAGGAAAAGGAATAATATTAATAAATTGCCATCAAACTATGTAAGTTCTACACTTTCAGTGTTCAGAACATATATAAACAAAATACCAAATATTAATTCTTGGATTTTTCTTATTTTCCCTATAGCTTTTACACCAAATATTCTAGATACATTCCAAATATCTAAAATAAATATACTTAAAGAAGAAACATTACTCTTTTGGCATCAACTTATAGAGAAAGGGAAAATTCTAACAAAGGAACAGATAATTTATAATTATAATATAAATAAAGACAATTGGCTGTTTTACAAAATCTAAGGCATTTTCTTATAAATAAAATAGAACAAATGCAACCTTCAGTTAGACATGAAGCTCCAAAACTCATTGAATACCTTATTCTTATCACAAAACAGCCTTATCAGGGTACAGGTTATTTGTCTAATATCTATAAAATTGTTAAAAACAAAAACTATCATGAAAAATCATACTGGGATTATTATACTTTAATAAACAACAATCCTCCAGTTGAAGAAGAAAAAAGTAATATTCTAAAATCTTCCAAATTTTCTACATTATCAAAATACTGGCAATTATTCACTTGGAGATATCTACACAGAAGTTTCTATACACCACATAGGTTAGCCAAAATGTATTCTATTGAAGATCAATGTTGGAGATGCCATACCATGATAAAAGCAGATTGGCAGCATGTTTTTTATGAATGTATATGTCTCAATATGTACTGGAAATCCATTAATTATTTTTTTCAGACTGTTTATAATGATAATTTTCAATTAACAAAGTCTTTAATTTTATTCAACTCTCCTATTCCAAACTGTGTACCAAAAAAAGACACTAAAATCCTATGGTCACTATTGGCAATTTCACGTAAAATCATAACTATACACTGGAAAAATGAGGCTTCACCTACGTTCAAGGAATTTGAGACTTTAACAACAACAGTTGCTCACATGGAAATATTAACAGTGAAGAACAGAACTAAAAGATCTACTTCTTACTATTACTCTTGGATGAAAGTACTGGAAATACTTGAAAATATCGAAGAAGATATATCATCTTATGTTTCTAACTTTATATAATATAGAATTTCAATGTTATTTGCATAGACACCAATGTAAATAGTTATATAATGGTTTGAAGTTAGTAATGTTTTAGAATTGTAAATATGTTATTTATCTTTATTTCATGTAATGTTTAAGACATCTTATTTGAAATAATAAAAAAAAAATATTTAGTGGAGGAGACTTCTGTTGGCCTTCAGACTAAGTTATTTCAATTAAAATTAGTGACATTTATTTCAGAAGGCTGTAACAGTAAAGCTTTGCAATCCTTTCTTTATGCATTCACTTATATCAGCCAAATGCTGTCTTTATGATGTAAGAATGCTGTGTTGTGACAAGTACTAGAAGGAAATAACACAAGATTTCACTGAAAGTTGACATGGTGTGCTACAAAATGGCAGAAAGTCATATGGAACAAAGGATCATTTGTTGTTAAATAAAGTTATAGTGGAGAACTTTAAGAAAGGGAAGAATCTAAGCATGGCATGGATTGACTATAAAAAAGCATTTGATAGTATCCCACATTCATGGATAAAAGAGTGCTTAAAAATGTATAAGGTACATACTACACTGATTGATTACACTACAGTAACCATGAAACAGTGGCAGACTACTTTGCAATTAAGCCATAATAAAGGACAGATTATTATCCCAGGGATAAAAATCCAAAGGGGGATATTCCAAGGTGACTCTGTCACCGTTGCTATTTTGCCTTGCCATTAATCCATTAAGCTGTTTACTTAACAGCTTAGGTCATGGCTATAATTTGGCTTCTAGAAAACAACAAAGTCTAATGACTTCTCATCTTCTCTTTGTCGATGATTTAAAATTGTATAGCTCATCAGATGAGGAACTGAAAGCACAGATGCAGGTTGTCAAAACTTTTTCAGATGATATTGGAATGCCATTTGGTCTTGATAAATGTGCAAAAGCAACCTTTAAAAAGGAAAATTGCAGCACTAGGAAAACATCAGTTTGGGACAAGAATGTGATATAAAAGAACTTGAGCAAGAGTGGGTGTATAAATAGTTGGGAACTGATGAAGGATCAGCAATAAAACATGAATAAATGCGAATAAAGCTCGGTAAGGAGTACTTTAGAAGACTTGAAGTGATCCTGAAAACAGCATTGACATCTAGAAACAAGATCCAAGCTATAAATCAGTTTGCTTTTCCTGTCCTAACGTATAGTTTTGGAGTGATTGACTGGCCCCAAAAAGAATTGGATAGACTGGATATTAAAACAAAAAGGATGCTTCATGCCCACCAAATGATTTATGAAAATCAGTGTATACCAAGATTATATATTCCCCATTCTGAAGGAGGGATGGGCCTCCTTGAAACTGATTACATGTATAGATCTGCAATCGTGGGACTCCACACATATCTACTGACCTCACAAGATCCAAATGTGAAAGTTTTAAAACATGCGGAGAATAAATCTAAGATGACATCTCTGCTGAATTTAGCAGAAGCATATCAACATCAAGCAGGAATGGAAATCAAACCGGAAGTGGATAAAAAACAGACAGCAACTGAATGTGCTAAAAAACAAAAGAAAGAATATAAGGTGAAGGACCAGATGAGATGGCAAGAAATGTGGAAAAAACATAAATATAGTTGCAAGTATAGAAAACTTCTGGAAGAGCCTCATGTTGATCAAGAACGAAGACAGGAATGATTAAGGAGAGGTGAATTTACATCAAGAAATGAAAGGTTAATATTGGCAGCCCAAGATAGTGGGCTACGTACACGCTGGTTTACTAAGTCCATTGAACATGTGGGAGAAACAGACATATGTAGGTTTTGTGGTACCGAACTGGAAATAGTCACACACCTTATTGCTGGTTGCGACTCTCTAATGGCAGTGTGTATACTGAAAGGCATAATAATGTGGTGAGATTGTTACACTGGAGATTGTGCAAACATTATGGTATCGAAGTGGCTGAAAAACACTGGAAACGAGCCACAGAGAATCATAGAAAATGATGAAGTTTACATCACATGGGATCACCCAATACCAACAGTCCAAAAGATAGATAATAAGAAAACCGGATATAGTGGTCCAAGAAAAGAAGACAAAAGTAGCATTGATCATTGAAATCGCCACACCTAGTGACTACAGTGTCTTGTGTACAGAGAGACACAATGTCATAAAATACCTCGATCTGCAGGCAGAAACGAGACCCATGTGGAAGAAAGATACCCAGACAGTTCCAATAGTAGTAGGAGCAACTGGTCTTATAAAATAGAATTTACAATCGTATTTAGATATGTTACCAATTCATGTAACACCGTACAAATTGCAGAAGGAGTCATTACTGGGCACATTGCGGATGCTGCGAAGAGCACTTTAGGCTAATATCAAAGAGTGAAACAATACTGATTTTATGAACTTTAATCGTACTTTGACTTAGGAATGGGGTCCATTCCTGTTATGGTATTAGAAACCCAAAAAACTTGGAGAAATTAAAAGGCAGAAATATTAAGATTAATTAATAAAAATATGACAGTAATATATTGCTCATAAATTCAGGGACAGGAATGTTTTAATACTGCTCATAAATTCTAGGATAGCAGTATATATATTTTTTAATTTTAAAAACATATTTTCATATAATGGGTTAATGGTTAAGGTGTTTACCATGCAGACATAAGGTACAGGGTTTGATTCTCATCTTATGGAAGCATGGCTAGGCTGAGAAAGACCCCCCCCCCCGGACATTAGCTTCGTAATTACCTATGAACATATGAACCTTAATGACTATAGCTCTGTATAACTAAATTAACTACTTTCAATGTCTTGGCCTCCCTGACTAAAGATTCTGTACTTCCCAGCCCCATTTTTCTAAACTTTCCTTATGTCTCAGGTACATGCTTGATTCAGCCTTCTGTTTCATCCCAGTTTCCTCGTGCTCTCATTTATTTATGTGTTTACTATGGCACTGTGTACCTATTGTTGTTTTTACTCCAGCAGTATGTAACATATTTCATATTCCTTTCACTTACCTTGCCTTTTCTTTTCAGCTGCATCTGCCCTTCTCTGTGCTGTACATTTTAATTATTTTTGAATGACCTGATTTTTGTCCTGACATTAATAATTTATCTTCAAGCTGTTAAAACCTTGATAGAAGTTGCACTGCTGACATGCATGAGATAGTCCCAATGCATTATTGGTCAGAGACACGGCAATGGCTGACCTCCTTGAACTGCTATCTTGTAATTAGTTTCTATTCATTTAGCTTGTTATTGTGTGCCTGAATGTTCTAGACACATTTTTAATTGCCCACGTCACTATATGTACAAAACTGCCTGATTTTATTCTTCTGATAAAGGCTTGTGTTATAAATGAAACTGTTCCTTTTAATTCACTAAATATTAACTGAAAGTTATATATCATGGAGATTTCTCCCTAAGCCTCTATTGTAAATGGACCTATGGATGTCCTACTTACCCAAATGAATGAAGTGATAAGTAAGTTTATATTGGTGGGTTGGATTAGTTGTTTGCTGTTAGACTTTTCTGACTGAAGACCTAAAGATGGAATGAAGCAGTGCTGGCTTTGTTTATTCCCAGTCTGTTGAACTGGTTAGTTGAACTGAGACAAATGATCCATTGCAGGGAAGACAAATGCAAAAATCTCCATAGTAGAAATGTGAAGACAGTTTTTACAGTATTACCCTTAGCAGCATTTCGTTGGGAGCTGGGAAGAAACTAGAGTTTCTTTATAAAACCCGGGATGACAGTGGTAGAATACGCAGCTCCACATAAATAACATAAACAGGAGAAGACAGAACCCTAGATATTTGAACTGTGATTCAGTAGCAATAATTACTGTATTATCTTGCCACCTAAGCATGGGGCATGTACCTGTGAAGACCAGAGATGAAATGACATGATACACTTTGAAAAAAAAAAATATTTATTTATTTAAAATGTGTTAACTTAGCTACTGATCTACATTACATTTCTATGTTGCACCTGGGAAAGGAAAGCAAAAAAAACTGACAGATAAAAGTCAAGCAATTACATACTACAAGGCTATAGACAGCCTAAAACTTCTTTAAAACACAAAACAAAAACATAACGAATAAGAATTATATGTATAGTACAAATGGTTGCATCTGTGTACAATATCTACAGAAACTGGATGCAAGGAAAGAAGTGAGAGTGAGAAAAATGACCAAAATAGAGGAAAGGGTAGCTTTTTACTGGAGAATTGACCCCCTCTGGAAGGAATTAGCAAATGAGTTTGGTGGCGTTGAGTAGCACTATGAAAGTGCATAAATAACATTATAGCCCTCTTGTGAAAGTGTATATTTTGTTATAACTCTCTAATGAAGGTGTATATTATGTTATAGCCCTCTCATAAAGCATTTGCAAAAGTATCACTTGTGTAAGTAGTTTTTGAGGTGGGTTCTGAATTTTTCCAAGGGGTTATTCGCTTTAGTTCTGTATTAGGTGTTTCCTACGGTAACCAATTGAAATATCAGGATTCTGAATGCAGTCTCCCATAATGTGGAGACCAAATGATTGAAAATGTTGGCTTAAGTATACTAAACTGAAGATTGTCATTTCTTGGAATATTGCCTTTTTCATAGGTATGGCAATTTCAGATTTGGTATATATAACTTTTAGGGGGAATGTGAGGGGCCTGACCATAAGCTAATCACCCTTAACATCCACATCCCACCCCCATCCCCCCCAGTAAGGAAACCTCCATAAAAAACTTCTCCAAAGCCAACTTCATGCTACTCACATCAGAAGTGACAAACTTCATGACACCCATGCAGACGGGAACTGAAAGTTCGACTGCTGAATCCTACACTAAGGCACTGTACGAGCACATCCACTTGTACATGAATTGTGCCATCCCAAATAGAACCAAGATGCTCTTCTCCAAAAAAAGGAAGCCAATCTGGTGGTCCCCTGCCATAAACAAACTTTACAACAAAAGGAAGAAACTGTTGCAGAAAAGAGGAAAATCCCAGGATGCAAAAAACTCCCTTACCACCCTCAGTACGAAGCTGAGATCCCTCATAAAATCCTCCAAAGCTAGTTATGAAAATAAAATTGCCAAAGATTCCAAAGACAACCACAAGGCATTCTATAACTATGTCAAGAATCTAAATGGCAATGCTCAGATCTGCTCTAAGCTAAAACAGAATGGAATTAAATATACTGATCCCAAGGATATTGCCAATATCCTGGCAGATCAATTCAGTGCCAACTTCATCCCCCTCTCACCCCCTAAACGGCCCATCTCAATACTGGAAGATTGCCAAATTCCGGTAATAACAGCCACACAGGTATAAAATGCACTCTCCAAAGCTAGGAATACAGCATCCATGGGAACAGCTGACATCCCAGGCTATGTATTACATGAGCTACAAAATGAATGGACACCCCACCTAAGTGTCATGTTTAATCATAGCCTCACCTCTGGCTTTGTGCCCAGTGAATGGCCCACAGCTACAGTTATCCCACTCCACAAGGGGGGATCTACCTTGGATCCCAGGAACTACCGCCCCATTAGTCTGACGAGCCTGATCTGCAAGGCCATGGAACGTATTATCATGGAACTTATAAACAAAGACATTGGCAACCTTCAAACACTGGACCCCACCCAGTTTGGGTCCGTGAAGGGCCGATCTTGTCTCCTGAAACAGATTGACTTCTTCAAATTGGTCTCCAGAGCCATGGATGAGGGTAAGCTGGTCCACACAGCCTATCTGGACCTCACCAAGGCCTTTGACACCATCCCCCTACTTTGGAATCATAGATAGACTTACTAAGCTGGGCATTAATCCCTACATCACTCGATGGGTTGCCAACTGGCTTACTGACAGAACCCAGACTGTAAAAGTAGCCGACTCCAAATTCACCTCCAGACAAGTGACAAGTGAAGTACCTCAGGGTTCAGTCCTGGGACCGCTCTTGTTTGGCATCTACTTCTCTGAAATACAGGCCGATGGGTTGCCAACTGGCTTACTGACAGAACCCAGACTGTAAAAGTAGCCGACTCCAAATTCACCTCCAGACAAGTGAAAAGTGGAGTACCTCAGGGTTCAGTCCTGGGACCGCTCTTGTTTGGCATCTACTTCTCTGAAATACAGGCCAACACTAAGGGACTATGGCTAACAAAGTTCACAGATGACTGCAAACTGGGAGCCATTATTGAATCCTCAAATGATATGGATACTTTGCAAAAGGGCCTTACAGAAACAGATGCTTGGTGTCAGAGCCATGGGCTCAAGTTCAATGCCAAGAAATGTATAGTTATCCCCTTTGGGAAAAAACATGTACCCGTGAATTGCCACATAGGTGGCAGTACACTAAACACCGAAAGTGTGATAAGAGACTTAGGGACACAGGTGGACAGTGGTCTCACCTTTGATGACCACATCACCACAACAGTCAGGAAATCCTTCTGTGTGGCATACCTCATCACTAAGGGCTTTTCATGCAGAAAAAAGGAGGTCATTGTCCCACTGTACTCATCCCTCATTAGACCCATTATAGAATACAATGCCCTGTTTGGTATGTACCTCAAGACATTTGCAACAACTAGAAAGACCGCAGAAATACCTCACTAAAAGAATCAGAGGCCTAAAGCAGATGCCCTACGCTAACTGCCGTAAACTCCAGCTATACTCTGTCGCATATCATCTACTCAGAGGCAATCTCTGCTTAACATACAAAGGCATGTCAAACCCAGAGCTGTTGGACATGCTACACTTAAAGAAATCCCAATCCCTCCGAGCCACACGCTCCAGGGATTTAAATCTTGTCATTACAATAAACAAAACATGCTGGAGTGATAGGTTCCTGACCCAGAGACTCCCCAGACTCTGAAATAGACTGCCCATACATGTCAAGCAGAGCACCTCTTTGGCCCTCTTCAAAAGAAACCTTGACGATTAGATGGGAGAAAGGAAATTCACCCCGGGGATCACATCATTGTCCAGGGAAGTAAATAATGTGAGAAGAAATAGCCCGGGAATTGTTATGGCTAGGCTTGTATAGGCCCTAGGGCCACTAGCCTAGTACCAACCTATGAACCTATGAACATAGGGGGGTGCTGGGGTATTTGGCCCACAGCTGAAAACAAGTTTAACTGAGAAGTGTGACATTCGATATTTGCTCTTCCCATACATTCTTGGTCTTTTTTTTTTTTGGCTTTCTGGAACTCAGTATTGTTTGTTTGTTTGTGTCTTTCGGCTTTTCCCGGTTAGGGGTCACCACAGTGGAATTCCGGTCTGCTAATGATTGGCAGTTCATTTTTTTTACGTACCAGCTTGCCAGGCCTGACGCACAACCTTCAACGAAGGTACGCCCATTCACGCATGTCTCCATGCAGAAGACGCTCTAGCTGAGAATCGAACCGGAAAGTGTCTTACTGTGAGGCGACAATGCTACTGCAGCACCACCACTGTAAGTCCTGATATTTCAGCAGGAAGCTGTTTCCTACATTATGAGAACTAACACCAGGAAGCTGTGGACTATATAATGAAGCCTGGCAAGTGTTGTCTGAAGGGAGAAAAGAGATGAGTGATGTGAGCTTAGGCTGTAGGTGGAGGACCAGTGGGTGAGACAAATAGTGAAGAATAATACAATTTGTAGAACAAAGTAGTTTATATATTAATGAGTTTAGGAATAGTTGGGTGCTTTGTAACACTGAGAGCCACTTTGCTCTTTCCAGTAGTTGACTGAAGCTTTATGTTCGATGCCATTGTGCTGAATATAAAAATGCATTTGCAGTAGGTCATCAACTGCCCTGTGTAGATCCCTGAACTAAAATTCAAATTTGAAAAAACAAGTCTTCCCAAAGCTGAAGACAAAAAAAAGTAACTTCCCTCTGCAACTGTTGCAAGCTGTGCCTGACAATAATGTAACAACTGATTGGCTGTAGTTAAATCAACAAACACTCATCACTTTGGCACTTCAGCCTTAACTGCAAATGCAGTATCAGCATTCATTTATGCAGTCATTACTGTACTTACCCACCATGGGCACGTGACAGGCTCACCACCTGACAGCATTTGCTCAGGGAAGCCGGCCCCTTCACACTGCTCTGGTTGTTGGTAGCAGTTTGCAGGGATACTCCATTCTTAGTAGAATTGTGACTAGTTGACTAATTGAGATAGTAAAATTAGTAGATGTGATTAAGTAAGTCTTATTCTAGGAGGATGACGAAAATTCCTTTGTCAATTGCTGTTCTTTCTTCTGGGTAGGAGGCATGAGATATATATTTTAACTCAGAATAATTGGGAGTTAACTTTGGTCTTAATTTCTTCTACGTGGTGCTAGAAGCTTAGTTGTTGATCTAAGCAAATCCCTATGTATCTGAAGTGTTTGGTGTTTTTGAGAGGAGTTTAGTCCCAGAAAAATATTTTCCATTTCATTGGTACTGAGAAGAGTTTATTTTGATGTCCAAATATCATTATTTTAGTTTTTAAGTGTTAAGAATAAACTGTTTGTTAACTAATCAGAAGGCCAGGAGCAGGAGATTTTGTTTGAGTTGTTTATTTTAATGATTTTTAGTGATGGACTGAATCTATAGACCCTTTATCAGGATAAATGTTGAATGGAGGAAGTGGTAGGTCACTTGGTTGATTGTAGTTGAATAAGGATAATAATACTGGTAAGAGGATGGAACCCCAAAGTACTCCTTTATAGAAAGATCTGTAGATGAGACTGAATAACCTATTTGAAAAGAACGGGCTCCTATCATATGATCTAAGTCTTACAACTTAGAATCATTAAAGAACAAACTTTAATGATCGAAGTTGTAAAACCTCGAAGTATATAACGGAGATCGCTATAGAGCACAGAAAGGGAATATTTCACTTTACTGCACTGTAGTGCAATCTCGGAGTTGGTATATTTAAGTAGCGGGGGGTTTGGGGGTGCAGGAGTGTTTTTTTTTTTTTTGTTGTTACTGTTTTTACTTTTTTTATGTATGTTTGAGGTTCTGAGACTTCAGTCATTAAAGCTCGTCCTTCAATGATTTGAAGTTTTGGAATTTCGATCATATGATACAGCCCCGAAAAGGAACAGTTCCTATTTCTTAGTAAGTTTTTAAACCTGGGGCATGACTTGGTTGATATTTCCTGCTTGTATGAAGGAGTTAAGTAAGGCAAGTGTAATCTGTAATGTCAAATGCCTTTGTAAGACCTATGAAGCTAACCCCTGTAAGGCAGCCTTTATCCAAATGTTGCAGAATATCATCTTCATAGGTTCATAGGTTGGTACTAGGCTATTGGCCCTAGGGCCTCTACAAGCCAAGCCATAACAATTCCCTAGCTATTTATTCCCACAATATTTACTTCCCTGGATCCCATTCTAGCAGGGTGACTGATGTGATCCTTGGGGTGAATTTTCTATCTCCCATCCAGTCGTCAAGGTTCCTTTTGAAGAGAGCCAAAGAAGTGCTTTGCTTGACATGTATGGGCAGTCTATTCCAGAGTCTGGGGAGTCTCTGGGTCAGGAACTTATCCCTCCAGCATGTTTTGTTCATTGTGATGACAAGGTTTAGATCCCAGGAGCGTGTGTCTCTGAGGGATTGGGATTTCTTTAAGTGTAGCATGTCCAACAGCTCTGGGTTTGACATAGCCTTGTATGTTAAGCAGAGATCACCTCTGAGTAGATGATATGTGACAGAGTATAGCTGGAGTTTTTTTAGGCAGTCAGCATAGGGCATCTGTAGTCAGATATTTCTGTGGCCTTTCCAGTTGTTGCAAATGTCTTGAGAGGTACATACCAAACGGGGCGTTGTATTCTATAATGGGTCTAATGAGGGATAAGTACAGTGGGACAATGACCTCCTTTTTTTTGGATGAAAAGCCCTTAGTGATGAGATATGCCACATAGAAGGATTTCCTGACTGTTGTAGTGATATGGTTATCGAAGGTGAGACCACTGTCCACCTGTGTCCCTAAGTCTCTTATCGCACTTTCAGTGTTTAGTGTACTGCCACCTATGTGGTAATTCACGGCTACATGTTTTTTCCCAGAGGGGATAACTATACATTTCCTGGCATTGAACTTGAGCCCATGGCTCTGGCACCAAGCATCTGTTTCTGTAAGCCCCTTTTGTAGAATATCCACATCATTTGGGGATTCAATAATGGCTCCCAGTTTGCAGTCATCTGCAAACTTTGTTAGCCAGAGTCCCTTAGTGTTGGCCTGTACTTCAGAGAAGTAGATGCCAAACAAGAGCGGTCCCAGGACTGAACCCTGAGGTACTCCACTTGTCACTTGTCTGGAGCTGGACTTGGAGTCGGCTATTTTTACAGTGTAGGTTCTGTCTGTAAGCCAGATGGCAACACATCGAGTGACATAGGGATTAATCTATTAGGTTATATCAAGCTGTCATTGTACCTCTTCTAAGCCAAAACTCATGTTGGGAGGGAAGTAACACTCTCTTATTTTCTAAATGTACAGATGATTGAGTGTAGATACTTTTTTTCAAAGATTTTGCCAGAAGTAGGAAGGATGGATATGGACTGAAAATTGGTAGTAGTGGTGTGCTTAGGAACTTTATTTATTTTTGTTTGCCTTTCTTTACTAGGAAAGTCCCGCTGAACATTAAACTGTTTTTCAGTTGAGACCTGGGGAAAAAACACTCCAGAGATGCAATAATACATAAAACAGTCATAAAAACAGAACTATTAAAAAATACATGAAACAAAATCATAAAACAAGTGCATATGTATGTGTTACTCATTCGTGACAACTTGCACATTGCTCTTATATTAACATTTGGGCAAAACAGAAGAATATAGAAGGGGAACAGCAGAATGTAGAGGTGAAACCAGTTTCTAGGAACAGTTGATATTAGATAGAATTATTTAAAACATGTTTTTATTATGTATAATTTATTTACACAGGAGACTCTCTTGATTATTTCAATGGGCCTTTCTATGGCTAGAATAGATGATGAGGTCACAGAGGGAAAGTAAAGGGAAGGTTATATTAAGATTAAAAACATTAACCATGAATTGTTTAGGTGGATTTTCAGTTGTGGTATGAATGAGGAAAATTTGTCATTGGCTTTAGGGATTTATTTGATAAAAACATGCTTCCAAAGAACAGGTATAATGTTTTGGTTCAGAAACAAGTTATAAATTAACTTAACCGGAAGGAGTAGCTGCCCTTTGCACAGAGTATTACAACAAGGCTGTAGGTTGTCAGAGTCTGTGGGGCATTGAAGAGGATTTGGTCAGTTATATCACTTCTTGTAAAGACTATGAAGCAAAGTGGAGATTTGAAGGGAGGACATTTAGGGGGAGAGTCTGTGTGGAATGTTTTTTTAGAAGGACAGAGGGGGAAGGCATGATAATTTTATAATGAAGTTATTTGGAGAGGAGGAAGGAGTGGAGTTTTTTTTGTAGAGGACATCTTGTTACTAAAATTGTTTTGGATTGCTAGCATTGGATTTTGGGTAGATTGAAGGTGCATGGTTTTGTTTCTTCTGGTGGTCTTTTGAGCAAGGTTTTATAGTAATGTAAATAGTGTTTGCTTTCTTAGAAGATGGGTCTTTTCCATTGATGAAGTGCCTACAAGTCTGAATTGTGCATATTGTTCCTGGGTTACTCAGTGGCACATTGTATGTTTTATAAGACAGGTGATTTTGCATTTTTTATAAGTCAGGTGATTTTGTGAAAGTGTTTATTTTGCAGGTGGAGTAGAAGTTTGGTGAGGGTGTTGATTGTGATATTAGGATCAGTTACATTCATTAAACGGCCATATTTTTTCTTAGGTCATTGTGAAGAGCTTTGATGTTTGAGCTGTTTTGGAGTGAAATTTGATTAATTTTGGTGACATTTTTTTCGATTGTGTGGAAGAAGAAAGTAATGAAACTGCGATCACCAAAAGATGGGTGGGGTGGACAGGAGAGGGCAGAGATATTAATATGGGTGTTTATAATGATGGAATTTGGAACGGTGTGATGGCCTGATTTGAAATTTGGTCTGGCCCATTCTTGTATTGACTGGGTAAGACCTGTGTTGATTAAATTGCCTTGAATGATTGACTTGTGTAGACCAAGGAGGTTTATATTGAAGTTCCTCCTAGGGTAATAATATTTTTAGAGAGTTTGGTATATAGCAGGATTTGACAGAGTAGAAGTTTGAATTTGTTGCAGTTGCTAAGAAAGGGGAGGTAAGATAGTGCAAGATATACCTTTTGGTAAGATCACTTAGTAGCCAGGTAGTGTTGGTGTCATTGGTGTTGATACCTTGTGGTATAAGTGAAATGTTTAAGCTATTTTTTGTTAGGAAGAGAGTACTACCTCCTTGCATTTTGTCTGAGTAACTATTGAAGGTGCAGCTGTATCCTATAAAATGGTGATTAAGGTTGGGAGTCGCTTCTTTTGTGTAGGACATGGTTATAGCCCCTGTATTTGTTTTGTTTTGTTTTTGGGGTAATAAGAAAAGAGTCAAGCTGTAGTGTTTTTTTTTTCATATTGCCAGCATTTAGGAGAACAATTTAAGTAATTATTTGTTTTAGTCCACCATAAGAGGTAGGTGTTTGGTGGGTCCCATTGGGGTCTCTTTTTGATCTGAGATATCTGTGGACAAGGAAAGTATTGATAAGAGTAGTAAGTCTTATAGTAAAGAGAAAAAACTTGGGCTTAAAGGGAGTTGTGACTTACCTTTTGAGGATAGAAATATGAGAGGGCGGTACTGTTGTGGTAACCAGTGGAAGATACAATAGGTTCATAGGTTTGGAGAAGGTTACTAGGCTAATGGCCCTAGGGCCCTTACAAGTCTAGGCAAGTTCAACCTTTGTTCCCTTAAGGGACTAGAGATATAGTCTGTGTTATAAGAAGATCTAAATTAGCACCAACTGCCCCTATCAAGAGGGACACAGGTAAAACCCCTAGGGTGAATTTGCGGTTTCCTATCCAACTTTCCAAGTTACGTTTTAAAAAGGGTTAATGAGGGTTTCTGTTTAACTTGTATTGAAAGTTTATTCCAGAGGAGAGGCAACCTCTGGGAGATATATCTGTCTCTCCAGCAAGTCCTGTTGATGTCACATGCTAGGTTAAGGTCTCTTAAGCATGTGAATCATGTACCATTTGACTTACAAATGTGCAGCATTTCCATTAAGATAGGATCAGAGGTTGCACTCTATGCGAGGCACAGGTCACCTCTGAGTAGTCTATATCATACAGAGTATAATGACAGTGATTTCAGTCTGTCCACATAAGGTATGTGCTGAAGACACTGAATTTTCTTTGTGAGGAACCTTTCAGGTCTTTCCAGTTGATGTAGGTGCCTGTTTAGGTACACACCAAAGGGAACATTGTACTCTATTATTAGCCTGATGAGGGAATAGTACAGAGGGTTTTAACCTCTTTTGTTCTGGAAGCTATGCCCTTGCTATCGAGGTGAGCAACATAAAAGGCCTTCCTTACCACAGTGGAGACATATGATCAAAAGTAAGGTTGCTGCCAACCTGTGTGCCCAAATCTCTCACCACTGATTTAGAGCTTAGGGTGTTGTTATTAATATGGTAAACTGCAGGGACATTATTGTAGTCAAAGGGGAATATAATGCAATGTAGGTTTTGCAAAACAGAATTGTAAACAGTTGCACACCTCGTTGCTGGTTGCGACATGCTAAAGGCAGAAAGACTGTATACTGAAAGGTATAATAATGTGCACTGGGGATTGTGCAAACATTATGGTAATGAAGTGGCTGAAAAATACTAGCAACATGAGCCACAAAGCATCATAGAAAATGATGAGGTCTACATCACGTGGGATCAACCATTACCAACAGTTCAAAAGATAGATGCTAGAAAACAGGATGTAGTGGTCCAAGAAAAGAAGACAAAAGTAGCATTGATCATTGAAACTGCCACACTCATGACTACAGTGTCATGCATACAGAGAGACACAAAGTATAAAATGTCAGGATTTGCAGGCAGAAAAGAGCAATGTGGAAGAAAGATACCCATATAGTTATATATATATAATAGTAGTAAGAGCAACAGGCCTTATAAAAAGAGAGTCTACAATCATATTTAGATATGCTTACAATACATGTAACTCTACGAATTACAGAAGGAGTCATTACTGGGCAGATTGTGGGTGCTGCAAAGAGCACTTTTGGCTGACATCAAAGAGTGAAACAATACTAATTTCATAAACTTTAATCATACTTTTTCTTAGGAATGGGGTCCATTCCCATCATTGTATTAGAAACCCAGAAAATTTGGAGAAATTAAAAGGGAGAGAATACAATGCATTTTTTTGCATGGAGTTTAAGATCATGACTTTGGCACCAATCATTGGTTTGTATATGTCCTTCCTGTAGAGTGTTGACATCATCTGGGGACTCAATGACTAATTCCAATTTGCAGACATCAGCAAATTTTGTCATCCATAGACCTTTTTATTTTTGCCTATACTTCTAAGAAGTAGATTCCAAACAAAAGGGACCCCCAGCAAAGATCCCTGTGGAACACCACTGGTAACAGGTCTGTTGGTAGAGGTGGAATCCCCTATTTTGACTCTATATGTTTTGTCGGTGAGCCAGTTTGCAACCCACCTGATAGTATATGGGTTGACCTCCAGCTGGGTGAGTTTTTCAATGATGTCTGAGTGGGGGATTGTGTCAAAGGCCTTGGCCAAGTCTAGGTAGGCCATATTCACAGATATGCCTTCGTCCAGTGTTGTATTCATGATGGATGAGGAGGGTGAAATATGGAAGGGTGCAGGTGGATGTGATGTTAATGAGGATTTCAGAGGGGACAGGATCAAGTATGGTTATGCCTTGAATACAGTCTGAATGGAAAGCACTAGAAGGAAGGAGAGGAGCAGGAGGAGATTAAAAGTTATGTTGTGTTAAGAGTGAATGGTCGTGGGTAGTAAACAGAGATGGAGACATAGCTGTGTGCGTGGAGAGTACATATCCTAAGGAAATCAAGGGTGATGTTGAGGTCAGGTGTGTTTTTGTATTTATGAAAATGCGTTTAGAAGTGTTAACATAGAGTATAAGGAAGTGCAAAGTAGGAAGTGAGATGTCATGTTAGAAAAAGTGAAATGTTATATAGATAAGTGAGAGTTTATAAGAAATTGTCTGGGGTAGGTATTTTAAGTGACTAATTTAACAGGAGGAGGAGGAATGAAGCATAATGCATGATATATCAAGGCTGATCCACCATGGATGAAATGGTTTTGGAGCATCTTAGTTAAGGAGGAAAGGCTTTGAAGTTTGTGGCATGTGCTGTATTGAATGCAAGAGAAGAGGCATGTTATAATGGAAATGATATGATTGAGCTGAGTGCTACTATTTGAAGGCTTGTGGATGGATAGAGGCTGTGAGGATGGTAGCAGTTGGGAAATGGAGGGAATAAAGCATAGTCCTGGGCTAGCTGGAGTTGCTGTGTCTACACATGGACCGACTAGTCTAAGATCAGCTCAGTGATGGAACTTTAACTAAGTTAATGTTTAAAGCAGGTGAATTTTGAGTTTCTTCACGGGATAAGACAAATCTGCCCCAAAAAGCCATATAGTTGAATAACGGCCGTAGACGGGCAGGGGAGAGAAAAGGTATACCAAGCCTTAGTAGACTTGAAGGGAGAATCACCATGAGGCAAGAAATGAAGGGGAAATGCTGAAGAGGACTGGCCATGTCTACCTGAGGAAAAAAGTCTTTTTCATTTTCCCCAGCAGTAAGCTAACGCTACTCAAAACAAACCCCATGTAACAGCATACGTGGAATTCTGATGAAGACGATACACCTAAACAGTCAGTTGATAATGAGACCTGATGCTTGACACTGGTGACACTGAACATTTAACTTAAAGTCAGCAGCACCCAGCTATACTTTGGGGTGTATAATGCTCCACCCCATACCACACTACTCATGTATATTAACTCTAACAATAGCCCTGACACTGCCCCTAACCCTCACCCTACACATCACCTTATGAAAAACTCTTTCCCTAACAGCATCACTGCACAGGACACTGACATGCACATACCTCACAAAGCCACATATACACAACACTACATATATCTCCTTACCTAGTTCTTACTCTATCCGTAGCCTGCAAACACTTGTGCAAGCATGTGTACAAAGATGCGTGCGCGCACACACACACACACACACACACACACACACACACACTGCTAACCCTAATGCCAAAACTTTCAGAATATCTGAATGTTTTGGCAGTGGTAAATAACTTCATTTACTTGCACACAAGCAAACCTCACACTATTTATAATTCAGCAGTTGTGTTAACCCTGTAGGTTAAGTCCATTTAAAGAGGAGAGTTGGATAGAAAGGTCCACAAGACATGTATTAAAGATATACTAATATATTTACACTGTGGAAAGATGATTAGTGACATCACTTAGTGTATTTATCACAGCTATAGCAGTGCTATGTACAATATCAGTGCTATGTAAGATATCAGTGCTATGTAAGATATCAGTGCTATGTACGATATCAGTGCTATGTAATATATCAGTGCTATGTAAGATATCAGTGCTATATACGATATCAGTGCTATGTAAGATATCAGTGCTATGTATGATATCAGTGCTATGTAAGATATCAGTGCTATGTACGATATCAGTGGTATGTACGATATCAGTGCTATGTATGATATTAGTGCTATGAAAGATATCAGTGCTATGTAAGATATCAGTGCTATGTAAGATATCAGTGCTATGTACGATATCAGTGCTATGTTAGATATCAGTGCTATGTACGATATCAGTGGTATGCACGATATCAGTGCTATATAAGATATCAGTGCTATGTACAACATCAGTGCTATGTAAGATATCAGTGCTATGTACGATATTAGTGCTATGAAAGATATCAGTGCTATGTAAGATATCAGTGCTATGTACGATATCAGTGCTATGTAAGATATCAGTGCTATGTAAGATATCAGTGCTATGTACAACATCAGTGCTATGTAAGATATCAGTGCTATGTACGGTATCAGTGCTATGTAATATATCAGTGCTATGTAAGATATCAGTGCTATGTACGATATCAGTGCTATGTAAGATATCAGTGCTATGTAAGATATCAGTGCTATGTACGATATCAGTGCTATGTAAGATATCAGTGCTATGTAAGATATCAGTGCTATGTACGATATCAGTGGTATGTACGATATCAGTGCTATGTACGATATTAGTGCTATGTATGATGTCAGTGCTATGTACGATATCAGTGCTATGTAAGATATCAGTGCTATGTACGATATCAGTGCTATGTAAGATATCAGTGCTATGTAAGATATCAGTGTTATGTACGATATCAGTGCTATGTAAGATATCAGTGCTATCAGTGCTATGTACGATATCAGTATTATGTAAGTTATCAGTGCTATGTATGATATCAGTGCTATGTAAGATATCAGTGCTATGTACGATATCAGTGCTATGTAAGATATCAGTGCTATGTACGATATCAGTGCTATGTACGATATCAGTATTATGTAAGATATCAGTGCTATGTACGATATCAGTGCTATGTAAGATATCAGTGCTATGTACGATATCAGTGCTATGTAAGATATCAGTGCTATGTACGATATCAGTGCTATGTAAGATATCAGTGCTATGCGATATCAGTGTTATGTAAGATATCAGTGCTATGTACGATATCAGTGCTATGTACGATATCAGTGCTATGTAAGATATCAGTGCTATGTAAGATATCAGTGCTATGTACGATATCAGTGCTATGTAAGATATCAGTGCTATGTACGATATCAGTGCTATGTAAGATATCAGTGCTATGTACGATATCAGTGCTATGTTAGATATCAGTGCTATGTACGATATCAGTGGTATGTACGATATCAGTGCTATATAAGATATCAGTGCTATGTACAACATCAGTGCTATGTAAGATATCAGTGCTATGTACGGTATCAGTTCTATGTACAATATTAGTGCTATGAAAGATATCAGTGCTATGTAAGATATCAGTGCTATGTACGATATCAGTGCTATGTAAGATATCAGTGCTATGTAATATATCAGTGCTATGTACGATATCAGTGCTATGTTAGATATCAGTGCTATGTACGATATCAGTGCTATGTACGATATCAGTGCTATGTAAGATATCAGTGCTATGTACAACATCAGTGCTATGTAAGATATCAGTGCTATGTACGGTATCAGTGCTATGTAAGATATCAGTGCTATGTACGATATCAGTGCTATGTAAGATATCAGTGCTATCTAAGATATCAGTGCTATGTACGATATCAGTGCTATGTAAGATATCAGTGCTATGTACGGTATCAGTGCTATGTAAGATATCAGTGCTATGTACGATATCAGTGCTATGTAAGATATCAGTGCCCTCTAAGATATCAGTGCTATGTACGATATCAGTGCTATGTAAGATATCAGTGGTATGTACGATATCAGTGCTATGTACGATATCAGTGGTATGTACGATATCAGTGCTATGTACGATATTAGTGCTATGTATGATGTCAGTGCTATGTACGATATCAGTGCTATGTAAGATATCAGTGCTATGTAAGATATCAGTGCTATGTACGATATCAGTGCTATGTAAGATATCAGTGCTATGTACGATATCAGTGCTATGTAAGATATCAGTGCTATGTACGATATCAGTGCTATGTATGATATCAGTGCTATCAGTGCTATGTACGATATCAGTATTATGTAAGATATCAGTGCTATGTACGATATCAGTGCTATGTAAGATATCAGTGCTATGTACGATATCAGTGCTATGTACGATATCAGTGCTATGTAAGATATCAGTGCTATGTACGATATCAGTATTATGTAAGATATCAGTGCTATGTACGATATCAGTGCTATGTACGATATCAGTGCTATGTAAGATATCAGTGCTATGTACGATATCAGTGCTATGTAAGATATCAGTGCTATGTATGATATCAGTGCTATGTAAGATATCAGTGCTATGTATGATATCAGTGCTATGTATGATATCAGTGCTATGTACGATATCAGTGCTATGTAAGATATCAGTGCTATGTACGATATCAGTGCTATGTAAGATATCAGTGCTATGTACAATATCAGTGCTATGTAAGATATCAGTGCTATGTACGATATCAGTGCTATGTAAGATATCAGTGCTATGTACGATATCAGTGCTATGTACGATATCAGTGCTATGTAAGATATCAGTGCTGTGCAAAACAGAATGACATTTTTTGCTCCTGCAGTTGACAATCACTTGCCAGCCACTCCTCTCCTCATTCACTGGGCCTGCAAGACCAGCTTTGTTCTCCCCTATGATCTATCTGACCCCTGTCTGGAGTTGTGAGGAGATCGAGGACACTTGGTGCCGCACCATACTGCTGCCGGGGATTATGCCCTAACTCCTGCCCTCCTAATACCAGCCTTGCCAGCTTCACAGTTGTTGCCCACAGGAGCTGCATGTGTATTTGCACACAAACTTCTCTGCTAAGTGATTTACTGTTTATGCAGCACAGAAGTAGCCAGGGTCATACTATGGTTAGTACAGCGTGCCTAGGCTGCTCCCCTCCATCAAGATGGGTGACCCGACATTGGGTGCTCACTTCTATCCTTCACCTGTAGCCCCATCAGTGCCCATGATCCTAATCCAGCATGGGCCATTTGGGGCAAAGTAAGGGCTTTATTTTTGTGTGCATGGTGACAAAATATGGAAACATTGTACTTATGAATAAAATTATATCAACAAAGGAAATGATGTTTCCTGCTAGGCCGTTTTAACAGGAACAGCTTTATTATAGCCAGCTCCCAAATCTTTGTACTCCATTATATTAGTAAACAGGCAAGGCATAGTCCTATTTGTCAGAAGTGTCGGTTTTTATATGCAGCCTGGGAGCTCTGGGCAGCTAGGTACTTTGTCATGTTGCACATGATTGGAGGTCATGGGTAACAAACTCATTTGGGTGGCATCTACCTCATTCAGCATTCCTTACAGAAAGTACTGTTATGTTATTTCATTTAACTAGGGTCTCAGTAAATATGTCACCATCTGATTTGTGAATCCCACTGCTGACCATCTTCTCCCACCACATCAGTATCCCTTCTCATGGCAAGCATGGTTTCCCCTTCCCTCCCAGTGGCTTTTCTGAATAGCCTGAAGTGCCACATTACCCCATATGGATAGTAAAATTTTATCCCGGTTAGGGGTCGCCACATCGGAACTCCGGTCCGCTAATGTTTGGTAGTGGATTTTTATGTGCCGAGTTACCAGCCCTGGCGCACAACCTTCAATGAAGCCACGCCCATTCATGCATGCCTCCACACAGAAGACGCTCTAGCTGAGAATCGAACGCGACAACCTCTTGCTGTGAGGTGACAACGCTACTGCAGCACCACTACCGCAGGTCATATGGACAGTAAAATACACTGCTTTATTCAGAGCCTGGTGTATATTATTTAAAGCATAAAGAGAAAACTACAGGTAATTACCTAATATATGTTTAGCACTTTGAACCTGTTTGCATGCCACTAAGTTCCCCTTTTTATCAGTAATCCTATTTTGAAAAGTTTAATTGAAAGCTTGAACTTGTTATTTTAACATTGATTCTGCTTTAAGTATTTTTCTACATTATTTAACTATCAGTTAATCTCTTTATTTCTTTAGTGCTTCTTCTCATTCCACTCCGGTGAGTTCCTGTTCGGAAATAATTAGACATCTTCTTATCTTACCACAGTTACAGCTTGTAATTTTTTATTTTTTCTCCTCCAGCATTGAGAAACCATCCATTTATAATATTCTGCCATCTGACTGACACATTTATGTGCCACCCAATTAATATTTTCATATTTTTTCATATTTTCAGTAATATGCTGGGAGTCGCTAAGGAACACACTAGATAACATCACATGATTTTTTTTCTTTTTCAAGTATACAAAACCAAATTTTGCCAAGCTTTTCATTTCCTTGTCCGTAGACTTTTTGATCCGGGCTCAGTCTGGCAAATCAGCCTGCTTGCTAGGTATATGTTAACTGAATATAACCAGAGACTAGCATTATACTAAAATTC
Source organism: Protopterus annectens (assembly GCF_019279795.1). NCBI lineage: Eukaryota > Metazoa > Chordata > Ceratodontiformes > Protopteridae > Protopterus > Protopterus annectens. The sequence continues at coordinate 1,700,356,309 of NC_056743.1, read as the reverse complement.
TTAAGTCCATTGACACTGGGACAACCTTCCTAGATCCCTAATAATCGGACAGAACAGGGATCTTCTGGAAGCAGCATTACAAGTATTCTCCTCCCTTCTGGGCAGTTTGGACATGTGTACTGTGTCTTCAAGAATACTGAAAGGTTCATGACGACTGTGTCTTCTTCCATTCCTTGTGCAGCGCTGCCCTTATGGCTAACACTGTTACTTCCATGAAAAGAAAAGGTATTCTGGCAATGCAGTTATTTATACGTGCTTGATCCACTGACACACCTTTATTCTTGGGATAAAATTAATACAATTTGAAAAAGAAAGATCAGTCTTAGTAGTCCAGTGATGGTAGAGAAATAGTCTGTCTCATGTGCCAGCAGTCTGGCAGCTGACTTTTACTTAATGTATAACATTCCTTAATTCTTATATTTTCCCTTCCCAGAGATGATGAAGCTGTTCTTCAAGGTGCTTTTGCAAGTTAGACTTGTTTGCTAAGTAGAACTACTGTGTAAAGAAAATAAAATAAGCACTGCTAAGTTATGAAGGCAGCACTGTGTGATTTTACATGACAGTGTACAGCTGAAGCCCAGTATGGCAGACCTAACAGATACATCAGTGTTAGTGTTAAGAAGTCACAAGCTCTAAGCCATCATAGATGAACTCCCCTAAAGTCCAAATATAAACAATGCTTGAAATGCATTATTTAGGAAGCACATATAATAAGAGAAAGAGTGTTCTGACACTGAACTAGTCTAAGTTCAAAAATGCCCTTATTTAGTCTAGCACTGACCTTATTGTCAATAAAAGGCTTTCAGCTTTTCCTTGTTAGGGGTCGCCACAGTTGAACTCTGGTCCGCTAATGATTGGCAATGCATTATTACGGTGCCAAGTTGCCAGCCCAACACCCAATCTTATTGTAAATAAAAGAAAAAAAAATCTTTATGTCTAACATCATCTGGGTGATTTAGCTTATGTACCATACTGAGTGTTTCTCTTTTAAAACTGCTTGCTGTTTTAAATAAATCACATTTTAACAATCTGTAGTTAAGAAAGTATAAACTCTCTGTGTTTATCTTACCCTGATATATGAAGTCCTTTAAGCCAGAGATTTATCTTGCAAAGCATTGTTGCATACTTTCAAGACTTCTTTTGTGGGAGTATAGTGAACTAGTGACATGACAGCTGATTAGTTGACAAGGTCCTAACCCAGGGCTGCAGACATTCTTAAAAGAAGGTGAAAAAGTCATGATTTATCACCTTCCCTTCTGTCAGTCTGTCTATATAAATTTGTAGCTATAATATGTAGAGTGATATATGGAGGGAGATGTAACTCATGAAATACCGTACTGCAAACATTATCAGCAAAAAAAACAACTATGAATATAAGCGTGAGACACCCTAAGTTTGACAAATGTGTCAATAGTCCAGAGAGCTACATGCCAGTCATTACATCTAGAAAATGAATTGGACACTTTAGCTGCCCTAATCACTAAATCCTGGAAGACATAATAGGTTTAAATGGTTGTTGTTTGTCTTTTTTGGCTTTTCCCAGTTAGGGGTCACCACAGTGGAACTCCGGCTATTGTCTAAAAAATAAGAAAGAAATTCAAAACTGGGCAACTAAAATAGCTTTCCTTAAGAGCAACTTCTCTGAATGTCATGTAGCTGTAAGAGGTGCAGGCGAGAGGAGAGCAACATAATAATAATTCAACATTAATAAATTAAAATACATTGTTTAAAAAATTAGCTGAGGCTGACAGGACTGAAAGCTACAGTAGCCTTTTGTAGTAACTGTTGTCCAAAGCCCTAACTCTGCATAAGCCTGTTGTTATAGAAAGTGCACATAGGTTGCTCAGACCCTAGCCTCAGACTAGCATGCTTCCATATCAGATAATGTTTAAGGTGCTGAATTATATGGACAAGATAAGGGTCCTGGGTGTGGCCAAGGAGGGCAATCATTACCACTGCTGACCAGTTGGTCAGATTGTATCAGGACTACTCCATGGTCACTATGGCAAAATGAAAGGTAATTCCCAATGTAAGATAGCTGTGCTATAGAAACAATATTGCAAATCTCTTTAAATATCCAGCCCCGATGACAGTTGAATGGCAAGCTTAGAAGAAATCTTTTGATTCTTCTGATGATGCTCTGGCCTTTTTGCAATTCATACTTTACAGTGATAAACAAGTATGTAATCTCATTTGCACTGATGGACACTCCAGACCAAAGGAAATCTAATCTTCTCACAGCTACACAAAATATGTAGCAGTTCCTTGTAACCCTGACCAGCCTTCCCCTACCAACTATCAGGGCTCTCAGAAAATACTGCAAGTGTCCTATGACCAAGAGAGGCAATCAAGGAAAGAAATGTCACCTGTTATTTGCTATAGAGATGACCGACAATTATGAAGTGATTGCGGACATGAAAGACTCTCAAGATGTCAAAACCTAGGACTCAGACTTAATATGTATTAAAAAACTCCTTGGAGACAGCAGCTCCAGCTGAGAAGGTTTGTCTTAATTCATTCCATAATTTGTTTCAGGAGGATAAACAAAGGCAATCCCATCTTTGGCATCAATTAACAGAAAGCAAAGGAACTATTTTTTGTCACATTTACTGTTCTTACTCATTAATTGGTAATTTAATGCCCCCCAAGAATGGATATAGACCCCTGCACTTTTCTGTAGTGTGTACAGTTCAAGGTTACTAAGTGGGTGCACATGCTTCTTGCATACATGCAGTCTTGGAGCAACAGGGTCTTTTTACAAAGTCCTCCCCCAAATTAATTAATTGTCTCATTAGTGTTTTCTGTGGTTACTGTGTAAATGCACACCCTAATCTTAGATTTAGACACCAAGAAGTGTTGCTATGATAGGTTTAGATATGTTATCTATGTCTGTTTTTTTTTCTGCATTTACTCATATCAACAGAACTGTAAACTCTAATTTAAAGCAAAACAAGCCACTATAATTAGATCCATAATACTGCAAAAAATTATAGTAGCTTGACGGCATAGATGATGTCTCAGTAACTTGTTAGGAGTGTTAACAGCACTGCATCCAAAAGTAGAGTGGCTGCTTTTTAAATGATAAGTAGAGTTGGTCAGCATTAGAGACTCTGAAAGATAAAAAAAAGGGAGATAGGTGTAACTTCAGGTCAAAACCCCTGTGGGACCACTGATGATAGGACACATTTTATGGTATTAATATATGACCAAATCATCTAGAGCCATATTTTACACAGTGGAGTGGCTAGCTCAGCCACGACACTCAGTCTGTGATTTGTGCTCTCCTATCTTGAGGATACCGCACAAAACAATAGCTTACCAAAGTAGTTGGTCTATACATTTCTTTGCTCATAAGGCACCACCAAACATAGAAGAAATAGGCACATTTGGAGAAATATCTATGATAATCCTGTGGAACATAAAGATGCTGAACAGATAGAAGAACTAAAAGAAACAGTAAGACATTCACATGTACGGGATCTGAAATGGGATAAAGTAATGGTCAAAGAAATTGAAACAAAATTAAGAAAAGCTCCTAAATGAAAAACCTCAGGTTCAGATGCAGTACCTAACTTGTGGCTAAAAGTATTAACATCTTTACATGATGATTTAGCCATGAGGAAGAACTACTTGTATGCATATTATGAAAACACACCAACTTCTTTAACAATAGGAAAAATGATACTCCTTAAGAGTGAACCTGTAAGCCATCCTAAAAACTACAGACCAATAACTTGCTTTCTGATGATGTATAAACTATATATTGGAATTGATGCTGACAGAGATTATAGTCATTTAGAAGAAAATTCCGTCATGACAGTAGAACAGAATATTAACAAAAATAAGTAATATGGTACAAAGGATCATTTGTTGTTAAGTAAAGTCATAATGGTGAATTGTAAAAAGGGGAAGAATCTAAGTATGGCACGAAGAGACTGCAAAAAGTCACTTGACAGCATCCCACATTCATGGATAAAGGAGTGCTTACAGATGTATAAGATACATCCTACATTGGTCAATTACATTGCAGTAATAATAAAACAGTTGGAAACCACTTTGCAGCTAAGCTATGATAAAGGACAAATTATTATCCCAGAGATAAAAATTTAAAGGGGTATTCCGGGGTGACTCTTTGTCACCACTGCTCTTTTGTCTTGTCCTTAACCCATTACGTTGTTTACTTAAATGATTAGGTTACCATTTGACTCCCTTTTTGTGGATGATTTAAAACTGTGTAGTTCATCAGATGAGGAGCTGAAAGCACAACTGCCAAGTGGTCCAAACTTTCTCAGATGATATAAGAATGTCATTTGGCCTTATTAAAGGTGCAAAAGCAGCACTTGAAGCAGGAAATCTGAACCAAGAAAATGTCAATCTGGGACAGGAATGTGAAATAAAGGAACATGAGCAGGAGGGAGTGTATGAATTGATGAAGAATTGGCAATAAAACATGAACAAATGAGAACAAAGCTTAGTAACAAATATTTTAGAAGATTTAAATTAATACTCAAAACAGCTCTGACATCTAAGAAGAAAGTTCAAGTTGTAAACCAATTTGTTGTTACTGTTCTAAGTTATAGTTTTGTGGTGATTGAAATGCTACAAAATATATTAGATCAGTTGGACAGGAAAACAAGAAAAATGATTCTTATCAATGGTGTATACAAAATCAGTGTACACCAAGATTATATCTTCCTCATTCTGAAGAAGGTATGGGCCTCCTCAAAACTGATTACTTATATAGATTTGCAGTCATAAGGTTGCATACATATCTGTTGACCTCATCATCCAAACATTGCAAAAGTTTTAAAACATGAGGACAACAAGTCTAAGATGACTTCCCCTGCTTAGTTTAGCAGCAGCATATCGGTGTCAAACAGGAATGGAAATCAACACAAAAGTAGACAAAAATCAGGCAGCAACTGAATGTACCAAAAAAAAAAACAAATGAAATAATATAAGGAGAAGGATCAGATGTAAATGCAGAGAATGTGGAAAAGGCATAAATATAGTTAAGTACAGAAAACTCCTGTAACAACTTCATGTTGATCAGGATTTAACACCAAAATGGTTAAGAGGTGAATTTAAACTAAAAGACGGAAGGTTGACATTGGTAGCTCAAGACAGTGAATTACGTGCACATTGGCTTACAAAGTCCATTGAACTTATTAGAGAAACAGACAAATGTTGGTTTTGTAAAACAGAATTGGAAACAGTCAGACATCTTGTTGCAGAAGGCCTGTTTACAGAAAGGCATAATAATGTGGAAGACTGTTGCACTGGGGATTTTGTAAATATTACAATACTGAAGTAGTTGAGAAGCATTGGAAACATGAGCCACAAAGCATTATAGAGAATGATGAAGTTATTATCACATGGGAATCACCCATTACAAGCAGTTCAAAAAAACAGATGCAAGAAAACCAGATATAGTAGTCCATGAAAAGAAGACAAAAATTAACATCGATCAGTGAAATTGCTACACCCAGTGATTACAGTGTTTTGCATACAGAGAGACATAGAGTCATAAAATACCAGGATCTACAGGCACAAATAATGGCAATGTGGAATAAGGATACCCACACAGTTCAATAGTAGCAGGAGCAATGGGGTCTGTATTAAATCATCAAATGTTCACATTATTGAGCGGCATTTCATCCAAAATGCCATTCATTGAACCCTCTCATGCAGGGGGCTGTGTCCCCCACACTCTTGCTAATTGTATTATAGCAACTCAGTGATCACACTACAGTGGGAAAAGGACAAATTTCCTGATCCCTACTGTAATGTGATCTCAGTCAGAATATTTCGAATAGTAGCACATTTGATGAAATAGATTTATAGATTCATAGATTACTACTAGGCTAACTACCCTTGCGGGCCATTTAAAGCCTAGACAATTACCCCATGTGAGAATCAAACCCTGCACCTTGTGTCTGTAAGGTAAACACCTTAACCATTATGCCAAATCCCACCCTGTTTAAAATGCCATTCGATGATGTGATCATTTGATGTAGTAATAGGGACCCGAAGCAATGGGTCTCTTCAAAAAGAATTTACAGTCATATTTAGATACCTACACATGTAACTCCATATGTATTGCAGAAAGAGTCAGTTATAGATACATTGTGGGTGCTATGAAGAGCTGTTTTGGCTAACATCAAAGAATGAAACAATACTAATTTTGGAAGCTTTAATTATACTTTGACTTAGGAATGGGGTCCATTCCCATAATGGTATTAGAAACCTAAAAGACTTGGAGAAATTAAACTGAGTGGCACCATCTAGAGTCTGTGGTGCTGCTCACAACTCCATTCTTGGGTGAGTTTGAGATTGAAACACTCAGTTTCTTTTTTTGGAAGGTAGAAGAACCCAACAGAGACACAGGGAGAACATGGATACTATACACAGACATTGGCCAAAGGTCAGAACTGAACCTTATAGGTTGTGTATGGGAGACAAAGACATTAACCATTATGCCAGCTGGTCTCAGAATGCCACTTAGTGACAAAAAGCGTACACTAAACCAAGCAAGCTGAAAGAAATTATAATCAAGTTTTGTCCTGCCAAACCTACAAGGATCCATTTTATAACTAAGAAAACAGAGTTGGTGTGTTTTGAAGGATTTAGACAAAATTCTCAGCTGTGTAAAGACACTCATCTACTACTATCATACCAGAGCATGTTGTAACTCATCAATGAAAATCATTTTATACACACATCATGCTGAGTTTTCTAACTTGTTTCTTTCAAAATAAAACATTTTCATAAAAGGGCTTTGTAAGTAAAGTTACTGAAGTCAAATGTCTAAAAGGTATTAAACTCATATGAGTGGGTGTGCATCAGGGTTCAGCTTTGCCCACTGCTGTTGATACTGGTAGTAGACTGCTTTAGCTAACAGGTCGGTGGGGACAGATCAAGAAAGTTGCTGTATGCAGAAGATGTGGCATTGTAGGCAGAATGTGACCAAAAACTTCAGCAAAGGATAGAGGGATGGAATGCAAATCTGAAGGCACATGTTATGAAACTAAATATATATAAGACAGTTTTAATGGCAGGAAATGGGGAAAATCAGAAGATGAGAACTGAGATAGAAGGGAAATAGTGGATCAGGTTAAGAGCTTCATGTATCTGGGAGGGGTATTTGAGGAGAAGGGAAATCTGAATGAGGTCTAAGTTAGAATCAGAGGGGCTACAACCAACTGACAGAGTGTCAGGGATAGTGTATGACAGAAGAATACCAAAGAAGCTGAAAAGTAAGATATACGAAACAGTGATGTGACCAGCATTGCTGTTTGGTGCAGAAACCTGGGCAATAAAGTCAGAGCAGTTGAAGAAGCTTGAAGTGATGGAGATGAAATGCCTGAGATGGGTGATTTATACATTCATAAATTCATAGACTATTAATAGCTAATAACCTGGGAGGCCTTTCTAAGCCTAGCCAAGTTTTCCCAAAAGAAAAATGGTTTCCTTGTATTCAAATAGGACACTGAGGGCTGGGCATTTATAAGCTATCTCTGTTCATAAGAGACATGGGTGCCAGGCCTGGTGTAAATGTTCTAGTCCCCATCCAGTGGTCTAGGTAGCACTTAAATTGGGTTAAAATAAACTCAGCTTCACATGGATAGGAAGCCTGTTTCATAGGAGAGGCAGTTTGTGGGACACACATCTGTCTCTCCAGCATGTTCTACTTAAGTCACAGACAAAATTCAGGTCCCTAGACCTTATATTTCTGGTACTCTTTGACTTACAAATATATAGGAGATTCATAAGTATAGTGTTTGTGGATGCCTTGTTAGCTAGGCATAGATCACCCCTCAGCAATCTATAGGATACTGAGCAGACGGAAAGGGTTTTAAGGCACTCTGCATGAGGCAGGTTTGTTATGCCTTATATTCTTTTTGTAAGGAACCACTGGGGTCACTCTAGCTGCTGCACATACCTGATCAGGTAGATACCAAAGGGAAAATTGTACTCAATGACTGGTCTGATAAGGGTGGAGTACAGTGGGATAATGACATTCTTGGACCTAGATGCCCTGCCCTTACTTATAAGTTGTGCAACATAAAAGGATTTCCTCACCACTATGGCCACATGGTGGTCGAAGGTAAGGCTACTGTTTATATGTGTACCCAGGTCCCTGACCATTGGGTCACCTCTTAGGGGTGTATTATCAACATGGTAATTAGCCAGGATGGCTGACTTCACAAGTGGTACAATTATTAATTTCTTAGCAGTGAGTGTAATACCATAGCTTTGGCATTATTTGTTAGTCAGAGATAGACCTTCTTGAAGAATGTTTGTATCTGCGGGGGAGTCGATAATAACCCCCAGCTTGCAATCATCTGCAAACGTAGTCAGCCATAAACCTTCAGCATTTGCTTCCATTTCAGAGAAATAGATGCCAAAAATGAGAAGGCCCAGTACCAAGCCCTGGGAAACTCCACTAGTGACTGGCCTCTTGGTGGATGAGCCTCACTTATTTTGACCTTCTGGCTCCTATCAGTGAACCAGTAGGCTATCCAGTGGGTGATAAAAGGGTTCATGCCTAAATTAGTGAGCTCATCTAAAATACCTGAGTGGGATATTGTATCAAAATCCTTGGCCAGGTCAAGGTAGGCTGTGTGCAAATTCTTACCTTCATCCAATGCTGTGGCACCCTCTCCAAAAGTTCTTAACAAAGCCGAACTGTGATGGGTCCAGCGTTTACATGTTTTGTATGCCCTCATTTGTCATATCCATGATGATTCTTCCATGACCTTACATATGAGGCTGATAAGACTTATCGACCTGTAGTTGCCTGGATCAGTGGTTGGGCCTACTTTGTGCAGCAGAATAAGTATACCCATCCTCTCCATTCCTTGGGCACAAAACCTGACTGAAGGCTCCAGTTGAAAAGTGATTCAAGTGGATCAGAGAGGTTATGTTTCATGCTATTTATTAAACATCCCAGGATGTTATTGGGGTCCATCAATGCAGTGTTTTTGGCCTTGGAAAGTGCATTGATGACCCATTCCCTAGTAATGGTTGGTGGGTTGCATTATGTGGTATTTCCTTTGGAATATTAGCAGGGAGTCTGGGGAGAAATTTGAGCTGAACCTGTCAGCCAAAAGGTTGGCAATGGCTTCCAGTTTCTCCAATTTTAATTTCTCCAAGTCTTTGGGTTTCTAATACCATGAAGGGAATGGGCTCCATTCCTAAGTCAAAGTACAATTAAAGTTCATGAAATTAGTATTGTTTCCATCTTTGATGTTAGCCAAAAGTGCTCTTCACAGCACCTGCAATGTGTCCAGTAATGACTCCTTCTGCAGTTCGTATGGAGTTACATGTATTGGTAACATATAGAAATACGACTGTAAATTCTTTTTTATAAGACCTGTTGCCCCTACTACTACTGGAACTGTCGGGGTATTCTTCTTCCATATTGCCCTCATTTCTACCTGCAGATTCTCATATTTTATGACTTTGTGTCTTTCTGTACATAAGAAACTGTAGCCACTGGGTGAAGCAATTTCAATAATCAGTGCTACTTTTGTCTTCTTTTCATGGAGTACTATATCTGGTTTTCTCACATCTATTTTTTGAACTGTTGGTAGTGGGTGATCCCATGTGATATAAACTTCATAATTTTCTATAATGCTTTGTGGCTCATGTTTCCAATGTTTTTCAGCCACTTCAGTACCATAATGCTTGCACAATCCCCAGTGCAACAGTCTTGCCACATTATTATGCTTTTCAGTGTACAGTCTTTTCTGCCAGTAGTATGTCACAACCAGCAACAAGGTGTGCAACTGTTTCCAGTTCTGTTTTACAAAACATACATTTGTCTGTTTCTCCCACATGTTCAACGGACTTTGTAAACCAATATGTATAGCCCACTATCTTGAGCTGCCAATATTAGCCTTTTATCTTTTGGTTTGAATTAGCCTCTCCTTAACTATTCCTGCATTCGATCCTTCTTCCAGTAATTTTCTCTACTTGCAACTATATTTATGCATTTTCCACATTGCTTGTTTTATCATCTGACCCTTCACCTTATATTCTTTCTTTCTTTCTTTTGTTTTTTTGGCACATTCAGTTGCTGCCTGATTTTTATGTACTTCTGGTTTGATTTCCAGTGTGGGTGATGCCATTTACAATAAGTTCTGTGCATTGTTATGTATTTCCTGTGAAGTTACCAACATAGCTGTAGAAAGCTTTAAGGTTGTCCTTTGTCTAAGGAGCTATTTTTGTTTAAATTTAGCATTTGAAGTATTAACTCTCTTAGCTGCCTGTTTAGATTAGCTTTGTTCCTCCTATGCTTGGCCAAGATTTTTTTTTGTTGTGTTGTATAATCGATTGATATTGTGATTCCACTAGGGTGACTTGTCTTAAGTTTGTCTTATTCTTAACACAAATGGACACAGCTCGTACTACACATCTATCAATATAGCTGTACAAAGATTTTGTATATAGCTCAGTGTATGCTGTGGTGTTTATTGGGTTTGGAGGTGCTTGGAATTTAGCCAAGACATTACTTAGTAGAGAAATTTTAGCCTTGGAATAGTTCCTAAAGGTTTTTGGTTTGGCTGGATCCACAGATTTAATGTTAATTTCAAGTAATACTGCCTTATGGTCACATATGATGAGCAAAGATATTACAGTGGGTGAGGAACATTATCCCCCCCCCCACCATGTTCAAGAGTACAAAGTCAAGGATGTTTGTGCCCCTGGTAGGAGGATGCACCAGCTGTTCCAGGATATTGGCATTAACAAAGCTTAGGAATCGCTGGACTTGTGCATTAAAAGTGGTGTAGGATTTCCAGTCAGTAGAGGGTAGTTGAGATCTCCCATGAATATCATATTTTGTTGAACAGTGAGGGACTCTAGTGCATTGATGTAGGTAATATGGGTTTCCTGGGACATGGTGGGGGAACCTGTAGGTTGCAAGGATATGGTACAACACTTTGTTTATGGTGAGTTGCACATGTATGAGTTCCAGTGTATCATATGCTTTAACAAGTCTGGATGTGAGATTTTTTTAATACAGACTGAGACTCCTCTTTGCAACCTTGCACTGCTGGGGTACTCCCAGTCACTTTAAACCATGTCTCCATTACTACACAGATGTCTGCACTCTCCAGGGAGAGGAAGGCTTGCAGGGAGTGGAGTTTTTTGTTAAGACTACTAACATTGAGCAGTACAATCTTGAGATATTCTTTCATAGGTTCAGTTAAGTTGGTAGCTTTATCAGTTTGGCATTGCCTAAAAAAAGGCCCTAAGTGGGTGGAAAAGGTCTTTGCCAATATTTGAAAGCCTAGAGGGGATAAGTGGAGACCAACCCTAGCAAAGCAGTGTGATCTGTCAACCATGTCCTCCCAGGCTGTCAAATATTGTACCCCCTCTGGACTGACGCAAAGCCAGTTGTTACAATCCATCATTGTATGTTGGTTGTGTGGTATCCTGCTTGGAGAAGGGAATATGCCATTTAGTACTAGGCTCACACCTGCCTGAGACACATAATCAGTGAGCTCGATAATGTCTCACTTCATATAATCAAGGGAGGTACGTGTCAGGTCATTATCACCCACATGGACTATGACAGAGTCAACTGGTACCTGTGGTTCAATGACCTGAGTGTCTGTGTGACTTGATAGAACCTAGCCCTGAAAGGGCAGCTAACTGTGACTCTCTGTCTTTACTCAGTCTGGCAAGGGGAACATTGGTGTGCCTCACTATAGAATCACCAATGACCAGGAAATTTGGCTGTGTGCTGGTTTGCCTTAAGGGCTTAGCAGTGGAGGCACAGGATACAATGTTACTGTGTGTAGCTTTGGGTGGTGTTTTAACAGAGTGATTACATGATGGCTGAGGACCCTTTCTTTGATTGTATTGGGAAGAGGTTTTAGTATTTTAGGAAGATTACCTCTAAGTGCCTTAGCAAAAGTAGATTTATGTGTAGAGCCTTTACCCTGTGCAGTAGACACTGTGCAACTGTCATTGACAACCTCTACAGATTAGTTCTGGCTGTATGAGAGAGTTTTGCCTTCATTGTTAAAGTGTATTTACACCTCTGTCATATTGTATCCATTTTTATTAAGAATAAGCGGGTTGTCCGTGTACATGAGGCATTTGCAGCAATGCCTCAGAATACCCATCTCAACCAGACTGGCCACAGAGAAAGAAGGGAAGTGCATATCCATTGCAACCAAACTACTAGGGAGGAGTGAGGGAAAACTTAAATATTCAACAAGAAAATAGTCAATAAGACAAGGAACTTGATGAGCAATGCTCAGCTGTGAGCAGACTAGATGCTCTACTCATTAAAAAAAAATCTGTCTAGAATGTAATGCCCCAAGAGTGTAGAGCACAAACCTTCCTAGTATAAAATAACTGGTTTGGGTCCCAATTGCTTAAATAGAACTAAGACACTTTTAGCATAATGGACACAATAAGCCTTCAACCAGCAATATCCAACTCAGAAGGGTGTAAGCTACCTCTCCTGCCACAACAGTGTAGATGTCAAACCTTTTATATGTAAAATAACTAGTTTGAAGCCCTAGTGCTTAAATCAAAACTAAGAGGCTCAGAATAACAGTTACAATTTGATCAGGCTGTTAACAAACAGTGGTAAATACAGCAGATTAAATGCAACTGAACATTTTAAGAATGTGGAACAAAAAGCTAAATAAGGTAATAAAGTAGGAAGAAGAGCAGATACAGTAAAAGCAGTTAAGTGCATTTTTTTTAGTAAGTGGGAAGTGAGGAAACAGAAGATAATTCATGTTTAAAAGACTGGGGGGGTGCTTCCCAGCTAATCTCTCAGTGCTCAGTAGAATGAGTTGATGAGATGGGACTGGGAGGAGTACCCAAAATCAGATTTATAGTAGGGGGCAACTCAAAAGCCACCCAAGTTTAAAAATACAACAGCAGTAGGATGAGTGAGAAAAATCAAATGCAGACAGATCAGCAATAGGCAGAGAACAGCAAATCAAACAAGCACTACAGCTAAATAAAAATACCTCTAAATGTTTCCAGTTAAATGAGGAAGGCTATTTATCAGCTCCTCCCACAAATTATTCACTGCCTGCAAAGGAATTCTGTTCTAACTTTTCTAATTGACCCTAGCCTAGACCTCTTAAAATTCCAAAAGAACAAAATAATATTAAACGAAACAAAATGCAAAGAAGATAAAAAAAAACAAACAAACAAAAAAAAAACAGAAGTAACCAAACCTTAACTGAATAACTTCAATCTAAAATCAAATGTAGACCTAGATCAGCAATAGCCAGACAGAGAACAGCAAGTCAAACAAACACTGTGGGGCAGACAAAGAAATGAGGACATAACAGCAGAAGCCATAGCAGCTCTAATTGCAGAAAGGGTCAAAGGGAACTGATTAAACTGGTTCAGGCACATGTTAAGATTTGGGAAAGAGTAATAATGCAACAGGGATCAAAGGTGTCCAACAAAGAGGTGAATGGATTGTGTGACAGAAGACCTACGATAGTCAGGCATGAATGTTGAAGAAGGTAGGAAAGTGGCATTGAACAGAGAAGGATAGAGACAGTTGACACAACACCCCCAACCCCATGTAGAAAATGGGAAAAAAGGGGCTGATGATGACAGTGATGTTTATAATAAGACTAATGGTGATAAAGGCTATGCTTTTGTAACAACGGAAAGAGCAGACCTTACCAAATTAGAGGTAATATATTTTTCACATGTGGTCAGAATTATATGCTAGTAAATGAGGATTCCTTTGTAAAGGAACTAATACTTACACAGAGAGAAAAATGAACATTGAATAGTTATGTATACAGGAGCAAGAATAGAGGCTGTGAATGGAGTCTTAGGACCCTCAATGTTAGGAGTTATGAAGCTGTTTCTATTCATTTTGGTTCAAATTATCTCATCTTTAAGGACTCACTGACTGATGGTTGGGAACTTACAATCCTCTTAGATAATGGAGCTTGTATAAGTGTTAGGACCTATTTTTCACAAATCAGTCATAGAAAGGAGTGTTTGATCAGTGTGCATAAAAAGATTGGTTGGGTAATAAATACCTACATGAAGAAAATGCACATTTTAAATAGTAGGGATGTGTAGAATATCCAAGCCTAAGTTTGGGCACATATATGCTAAGACAGGGTAGAGTCCACTTGTCAAGCAAGGGAAAATAATCTTTGCAGCAAATATAGTGCAGTGTTTTACTAACACAAGCCAGGATTTTTGTCAATTCAGAAATCTGACAATTCACGAAATTTGACAATTCACAGATAGCACAATTTGATTTATCTTTATTGGTTGTTAATATAAGAAGAATTACTAAAATGTTTTTGACAATTTGATGCATTCACATTAGATTTGTTATTGTTTGTGAAAACATGGTTAAAGGATAATCATTGGAAACCATTTCTGTCAGGGAATAAATGTTTTTTTTCTGTAACAATGTAACAAAAAAATCAGGTGGAGGTGTTATAACAGGGATTAAAGATTGTTATAAGACCTGTTATTTTACGGCTCTAGTGATAACACCAATATTGGCGACTGTATAAATGTGACAATAAAGATAACACATTTCTATTGTTGTAATGCATAGACCACAAAAGTCAAATGTTGATGACCTAGAGGAATGCATACATTTCTTGCATGAAACATAGGAGAAAAAAATCATAGTAGCTGGGGATTTAAATTTACCAGAAACAGACTGGAATAATATTGCCACATTAATTAAGGAAATTATTTACAACATGTGTCAGGAACAGCAGATTATTTATTTATTTATTTATTTATTTTACATTTGTTAACCGGGCTAGTCTAGCTGGATATATATCCATTTTCAGTAGAGGCCCAGGGAGAAAAGCTCCACACAAATACAAGCAAAAACAAAAACGTATACAAAAAAATATCATTACATGGTAAAAAAAAGGATTAAAAACCATATGATACAGTATAGCATTTCAGAGATCAAAGACACTTCAGCAAGTTAACATAGAACATAATCTTTCTTAAAAAGGTGAAATAGATGCACTCTAGTAAGAGTTAAGTACAATAATTTACACCAGAATTGAGGGATTTAAGCAATACATTGAATATAGTTTGGTTTAGTGATCGTCTTAGTTACAAGACTAATTATTAAATGTTAGGAAGAAGGTAGAAGAGGAGAAAAACAGGGTATAGGTGTTGATTAGTCAGGTTTACTACAAGGACATAGCCAGTGACTTTGGAGGTGATTTTGAGCTTTTGTTTGAAGAGTGGCAATGATATAGTTAGTGTTATATCACTAGGTAGCAGATTCCAGTTCCTTCCTGCTATATTAGTAAATAGAGAGTCACCAGCTGTGTTATTAAACTTTGTTAAACTGGCAATGAGTTTACTAGAAGAGCGAAGGGAGTTGAGATTATTATATGGGATTAAGAGTTTTGAGAGTATAGGGGTATTATTGGGTTGGTACAGTATTTTGTGGGCAATAGTGAGTTGGGGGATTAACAGATGGTTTTGAAATTCCAGCCAGTCTAGTTGCATCAGATTAGAACAGTGGTGAGTTCTAAAGGGATTTCCAGTAGCGAATCTGGCAATATTATTGTAGGAGGTTGCTAGTTTGTTAAGGTTAGTTTTTTTAAGGTTTGTAAAAATAGGTGAGGCATACAGAAGAGTTGAGATTAGATGGGAATGAGTGATCTTGGCTCTAGCTGATGTGGTTAACAAAGACTTAATTCTATATAAGGATCCTATTTTTCTGTTGACTATTTTAATGGTGTTGTTAATATGTTGATCAAAAGAGAGATTATTGTCAATGGTTATTCCTAAAAGTTTGGTAGTAGAGTCAGGTGAGATGACAGTGGAATTATTTGAAGAGATTGTGAAGTCTAAGGGGGAGGACCTAGTAGTGGGAGTAAAGAGAAGGAGTTTAGTTTTTTTGGCATTAAGAAGGAGGTAACGTTTGGTAAACCACGTTTCTACCGTGTTGAAGATGTTTTGAGTAAGGGAAGAAAGTTCAGTATGAGAGGAAGCTGAGCAAATAAGGGTGGATTAATCTGCATATTGAATGCAGGTCGCTTGAGGAATTGCTATATGGAGATCATTAATGAATAAAGAGAAAAGAAGTGGTCCAAGAATGGAAGCCTGAGGGACACCGATGGTGACAGGTAACAAGGAAGAAATTTGATTTTCCCAGAGAACTGCCTGTTGCCTATTGCTGAGGTAAGATCTGAACCAGTTAATTGCTAGGTTATCAAAGGAGAGAGATTCAAGAATGTTAATTAGGATGGAATGGTTAACCATGTCGAAAGCTTTAGAGAGGTCGATGAAGAGTGCAGAAGAGAGAAGGTTGTTGTTGCGGTTTCTATTGATAGTGTCTGTAAAGGATAGGAGGGCGGTGGTAGTACTATGATAAGGCCTAAAGCCATGCTGACAGCTTTCTATTATGTTGTGGAGAGAGCGATACTGTAAAAGTTGTTGGTGAATGCATTTCTCCATAATTTTTGCTAAGGGTGATAGGAGAGCAATTGGTCTGTAGTTAGAGTAATCAATAGAGTTCCCACCTTTATGTAAAGGGATAATGTGGGAGATTTTCCAGATGTCTGGGATGGTTCCTTCTTGGATTGTCCTATTTATAAGTATAGATATAGGGTATGCGATTACCTTGGCTGCTTCTTGGAGATAAAGAGAAGTAAGCTTGTCAGCAGATGGGGTACAAGGCTTCAGTTTATGAATAAGTTTATAGATGAGAGAGGTAGAGATGGGTTAAACAAATCTACTGGTGAACAGCAACATATTGGATATAGTTGACTTTCATAAGGGCATGATTGTTATTTCATGTAAAGTTTTACCACATTTGATTTGCAATGATCATGGGGTTGTAAAGATTAAACTACAGCTAGATAATTCTACCAAACTGAAATCTAAACCAATGCACAAAAAATCAACAACTACTGTATGGAACCAAGCCATTACTATGTAAAACTAATTGGAGTGATACATTAAGGGGAAAGACGACAGAAGGAATGTAACGAGTTATGAAAGGGGAAAATATCGCAATATAATTTTTTTTAAATAAATTAAAAAAAGGTTTAACTTCAGGATCTGGGCACACAGGGTCAGGAAGATGTTAAAGTGTATTATTATAATTATCAGCATCTCTTACTGTATTATCAGATAATATTCTTCACAGCTAATTTTGTGAATCTAAAAATGATGTCTACATACAAATATGTATCACTGTTAACTGTAATGAGAAGCAACTCTGTATATTGTAACATGAAAGCAGACCTGTATATTATTTGTATGACTGTACTATTATCCTTTCTTGAAACAAAGTGAAGTTTGCCTACACATATCCATCTCTGTTAGTGGTACAATGTAATGAGAACGAAGCTCTGTATACTGCAGACTGCAATGTGAATGCAACCCTGTACATTGTATGTAAATATGAACATTTATTTTACTGTTTTTGTCTTATCAGAGATGTTTGCAGTATATGTGTCATTTATTTGGATCTTTTCTCACTGGGCCTCCATTGAAAAGGGTTTGATTGTGCAGTCAGACTTTCCCAGTAATTAAATGCAATGAATAAATAAATGAAATAACCACACAAATTTCCATAAGAACAACATGCTTAAGATAAGACATACAAAAATGTAAGAAATGGAAATTAGGTTGAACTATGATTCTGAAAACTGAAATAAACAAATTTGACTGACATACTTAACATAGTGTGAGTTAAGATCTGGAAAATTTTGACCAAAATTTATGTAAAGATACTGAGCATTCTAGGAAATTATTATATAGATATACAAGATGTGACAGGAGTAAAGACTTACAAATCGATAAACTGTGTGTAGATTCTAACATTTATTCTCAAACATAACAGAGTGTAGATATATTTACAAACTGCTATACAAAGCTGTTTGATTCCATAAAAGGGGGTCATTTGAGCTAGGAATATCTAGATAATTTAAAGTACTAAAATTAAATTAGAGATGAACTTTCAGTAGCATTACATCTGTTATTCACTATGCCATTTATATATGGGGAGCTTTCTCAAGACTAGAGACATACTGTTTTAAACCCAACTTTAAGGGAAAGGGTGGCAGGATAAATTCAGAGACATATAGAGATATGAGTGTACTGTTGCATTGCATAAAAATAATGGGGAGGGTTATTTTAGATAAATTATTGTCAGAACTGGAAATGTTGTGACTTGAATCCATATATAAGCATGCCTGTGTTGAAAACAGACTTCAGAAAACCATAAAGTTTTCAAAATGTACTATATAGTACAAAATAGTTAAAAATTAAATGATGTATTGCAGAGTGGTTGCATCTTCATGTACCCCCTCCATACTTTCAATCCCTATGTACGCTGCCCTCATAGAAAAAGAGAAAATGTATGAAAACAGAAAACTTACCTTTGGCCTCTTCTCTGAGTCCTGCAACCTTAAAACGAAGCACGTAAACTATACCAATGTAAATAATAACTATTAACAAAAAAGTGTGCTGTGATGCAGTCTTCAGCCTTTCATAGCATCACACACAAAACCCTGCTTAATAAATTAGAACAGCTGGGTATTAATGCAATCTTAATAAAAAGAGTAACTGCATGTCCTACAAATAGTACATGGCAAGTATCATACAACAGTTGGACAGGTGAAATCTTAGGTCACAGTCAGGGTGTCCTATAATATAATATACTATAGTATAGTCCTATATAAACCCTTAAAGTTGGATTTAAAACAGTATGTCTCTAGTCTTGAGAAATCTCCCCATAAGCCTGACTAGCTTGGTCTGAAAGCTATGGAAAGGATCATCATGGACCACATAAATAAAGATATTGGGGACCTACAGACACTGGATCCTACCCAGTTTGGCTTTATTAAGGGCAGATCCTACCTCTTAAACCTGGTCAATTTCTTTGAAACAGTCACCAAGGCCATTGACGAGGGGAAGGTGGTCCACACAGCCTACCTGGACCTCGCAAAAGCTCGATACAATACTTTCACTGGCATTATAGATAAGCTCACCAACTTAAATATAAACCCCTATGTCACTAGATGGGTTGCAAACTGGCTCAAGGACAGAACCCACATGGTTAGAATTGATGGAGCCATGTCAGACTCCAAACCAGTTACAAGTGGCGTCCCACAAGGCTCAGTCCTGGGACCTCTCTTGTTGGTATATATTTCGGAGGTACAGGCCAACACGGAAGGACTGTGGCTGACCAAGTTCGCAGATGACTGCAAACTGGGCACCATAATCGACTCTTCAGCCAACACAAGCATCCTTCAAAAGGGCCTCATAGAAACAGACAACTGGTGCCAGAGCCATGGCCTCAAGCTAAACGCCAAAAAGTGTATAGTCATCCCTTCAGCAAAACAAAGTGCCACAAATTACCACATAGGTGGTAATCCATTAAGTACAGAAGAAGTAATTAGGGACCTGGGGACCCAAGTTGATAGCAATCTCTCATTTGACAACCACGTGGCCAAAGTGTTTAGAAAAACATTTTATATAGCCCACCTAATGATGAAGGGATTCACATCTAGATCAGGTGAGGTCATCGTGCCTCTTTACTCATCCCTCATCAGGCCCATAATTGAGTACAATGCCCCTTTTGGGATGTACCTTACCAGACACCTGCAGCAACTGGAAAGACCCCAAAAGTACCTCAACAAGAGGATCAAAGGGCTCAAACAGATGCCATATGCTGCCCGGTTAAAGAAATTCCAGCTCTACTCAGTGGCATACTGCCTGCTCAGAGGTGATCTGTGCCTGACATACAAAGCCATGTCCAACCCGGAATTAATGGACATGCTGCACCTCAGAAAATCCAAATCCCATTGAGCTACGTGCTCGAGAGACTTGAACCTCAGCAATGAAATAAATAGGACATGCTGGAGGGACAGATTCATAACCCAGAGGCTCCCTTCACTCATAGGTTCATAGGTTCATACTAGGCTATCTGCCCTGGGGCAATTATAAGCCTAGCCCGATTCTGTATGGCTTACGCCACCTCTTGATTTGAGTATACTGTGCCCTTTTTAAGGTTTAGTTTACTGTGCCTCTGTCTAATAGTGACACGGGATTAATCCCTGGGATAAACCTATGATCCCCCATCCACTTATCGAGATGCTTCTTGAAGAGATTCAGTGAGGTGCTCTGCCTCACATGAGCTGGAATTCTATTCCAGAGCAAAGGGAGCCTCTGGGTTATGAACCTGTACCTCCAGCAAGTTCTATTTATTTCTGTGCTGAGGTTCAAGTCCCTCAAGCATGTGGCTCTAAGGGATTTAGATTTACTGAGGTGGAGCATGTCCATTAATTCTGGATTTGACATAGCTTTGTATGTCAGGCATAGATCGCCTCAAGTAGGCGGTATGCAACTGAGTAGAGCTGGAGTTTTTAACCGAGCAGCATATGGCATCTGTTTGAGACCCTTGATCCTCTTGGTGAGATACTTTTGGGGTCTTTCTAATTGCTGCAGGTGTCGGGTAAGGTACATCCCAAAAGGGGCATTGTATTTTATGATGGGCCTGATGAGGGGTGAAAAAAGGCACGATTACTCTCTTGATCTAGATGTGAAACCCTTCGTGATGAGGTGGACTATGTAGAAGGTCTTTCTAACCACTTTGGCAATGTGGTTTTCAAAGGAGAGATTGCTATCAACTTGGGTCCCCAGGTCCCTAATAACTTTCTCTGTACTTAATGGGTTTCTGCCTATGTGGTAATTTGTGGGCACATTGTTTTTGCCAAAGGGTATGACTGTACATTTTTTGGCATTTAGCTTTAAACCATGGCGCTGGCACCAGTTATCTGTCTCTGTGAGACCTTTTTGAAGGATGTTTGTGTCAGCTGGAGAGTTGATTATGGCGCCCAGTTTGCAGTCGTCTGCGAACTTGGTGAGCCATAGTCCTCCCACGTTTGCCTGTACCTCGGAAAAGTATATACCGAACAAGAGTGGTCCCAGGACAGAACACTGTGGGACACCACTTGTGACCGGTTTCGAGTCTGAGATGGTTCCAGCAACTCTCACTCTGTGGGTTCTGTCTTTGAGCCAGTTTGTGACCCATCTTGTGACATAGGGGTTTATATTTAAGCTGGATAGCTTATCTATGATGCCCGAGTGGGGTATTGTGTCAAATGCCTTTGCAAGGTCCAGATAGGCTGTGTGGACTACTCTGGAATAAAATCCCAGTCCAGGTTAGGCAGAGTCCCTCACTGACTCTCTTCAAGAGGAATCTTGATGAGTGGATGGGAGATCGTAGGTTTACACTGGGTATCACTTCTGTGTCACTGTTAGACGGAGGCACAGTATACTAACCTCGAAAAAGGGCTTAGCAAAATTAATTTAAAATGGGTGGCAAAAGCCAAACACACTCTGGCTAGGCTTATAAATGCCCTAGGGCAGATAGCCTAGTATGAACCTATGAACCTATAGGGTCTGTCCTAGGCCCATACATGTTAAGTTTGTATCTTTTAGATCTATGTTTTTCATCTGAGATGTTCTATAGTCTGTATGCTGATGACTTGAAGATGGGAAAACTGATTGCATCAGTTACAGATAGAGTATGCACAAAGAATCACTTGATTAGATTGAACATTTTCACATTGGACAATAATATGCATCAAAAAGTAAGCATATGAGATTTGTGAGGCATAAACTGAAAGGTGACTATTTAATACATCATAAAATGATTGAAACTGTGCATTCATTTTAAGACCTGGGTGTATAAGTCAAACTGACTTTGAGATTTTCTGATCATATTAACCAATATGTTCATGCTAGTTATAAAACTATAAGTTGTATATACAGGAAATCAGAAATGATGAAATCATTGTTTGTAAATTACATTAAACCCAAACATGAGTATATAATAATAGTGCAGAATTTTTTTACAAGAAAACTAGCATGAGTAAACTGGAAGGAAGATCCATGGATGTTAAGGTGGTTAAGTTATTATGAAAGATTAAATTATCAGAATTTGTACAGCATTTAATACACGTGTTTACAAGGGGACCTTATTCAGGTATGTAGGGTATTTAGAAACAGCTATATTTGGGAATGCTTGGAGTTATCAAAGCGTAGTAGAGAATCATTAGACAGCCTGTGTAAGATATCATTTAGGAATGAGGGATGTATTAATTGGTCATCTGGGAGAGTAGCTATTGCTTTGAATAGACTACCAAATTATAGTAAAGCTAGTACTAACATAGATATTTTTAAGATCAACATGGACACATTATGTAAATTACTGTTTTGGTGTGTTGGCTGGCTAGAAGGGCATTATTGCCGGTGACTGAAATATCTGCATGTATGCATATTGCTTCTCAGTTGCCTTGGTTTTCTCAACAGCTACAGTTGCTGAGAGCATGTACAAAGAATGACTTTGAACTACCTTTGCCATATGATGTTATTATTGCCTGAAAGCAAGATAATTCATTTTATGGAATCATTCAAGCTTACCTTTCCTACAGAGATGAAATGCCATGTATTTAAAAATTATTAAATAAATGAGTCATTATTACTGTGATGACCTGCCACTGCCAACAAGAAGTCAAGGAGCCTCAGTCCTCATCACTGGCAGCAGTGGGGGACATTCATTGGGAGGATAACAGGTACACACAGTATTTCCAAATCCAACTCTCTGCATCAAGTGCAATTTCCCTTAAGAGCACACAGAGACCACAGTCAGTACGGAGCTGTTTTTTCACTCTCTCCAAATCCCCAGTAGGACTCCCCACTGGCACAGCTATATAGTTGAGATCACAGCTGAGTGAGCAAGTCAAGACCTCCAGCACCCTATCTGTCCTACCAGTGCTTTGTGTCCCTGCCTAAATAACTTACACACACACTCTTTGAGGTTTGATTTGCACACACACACACACACACACACACACACACACACACACACACACACACACACACACACACACACCTGGGAAAGCCTGGCACAGGTTTACTAGCTATGTCCAGACTATAAGGTAGTTTTCACTGCCACCAGTCACACCTGCCAACTACCTTAAGGCCCTTAACAAAGGATGTCCAGTCTTACTGTGTAATATTAATATTTACACAAATGATAGTTTGACCAAGAGCAAAGCTATTAGGAGTGGCCCACACAGTGACACCAAATAAATAAGCAAGTACACAGATTAGCCACAATGAAAGGTTTAAATATATTTAATAATAAATAATAAAAGGACAAGACAATACTAAATATATAGTCACAGTGACATCAGAGTTCAAAACCACTGGAAATATTTAAAGTAACATTGCAGTACAGGCTCAAACAAATAAAGAAAAATATCTAAACTAAGCTTCACTATGTTCCTGACTGAATCTAAGAGAATTATACTATTCCCTAGAAACTCACTTCATTAGAGCAAGGCAGATGTGGTGAATGGTTCTTATTGTTGTCAGATCCAAGACAGAATGCAGAATGTTCTGCCTCACTAAGAGACTTCACAAAATAATATCTAAAATATTACTGCTAGGATAGCTTGCAGAATGACATCATTTCTGGTCATCTGACTTCTAGTTCCCAGGCCAACACTCCCATGACTGTCAGCTGGCAGTATTTAGTATCTGCCTGTAAAAATACATAGACGAGGGCTTTAATTCAGATCTTTGGTAGATGTTGGAAGTCATAAAACAATTGTATTTCTTCATGCTTCCAGACTAGCAATTAGTTCAATCCAAAGACAATACAGAAAGCTTCCTGGTACAGATTATTTGTCTCTAGCTGCATTGAAAGCTTGAGACATAGCCTCTTTATGGTGTAGCCTATAAAGTGATTTCATTTCAAATATTTTCTAAAGTTTACTGGACTGAAGTTAACCCTTTGTATTCCATTTTCTAGTGTTAAAATACATACATTTAAACAGTTAAAATAATGTATGTACATTTCTGTTCTCTTCCAGTAGGGCACACTGTGGATACATCTTAAACACAGCACTTTACAAATAGCTTCTCAACAGAAACAGCTGTACAGAGCAGTTTGATATACACATGACATACAGTAATAATACATTTATAACACAAACATCTTGTATAAATTAGTTTGGTATTCAAAATGGCATATAATTATTTACAAAAGTCCAGCTATTTGTACTGGCAGTACCTCCTCTTGTTGTGGTTATTATTCAAATGTGCCAACATATGCTAAATAGAATTCATGAGTTACATTTACCTGTCAACAATTATAAAGAAGAGGATTGTTTGTCCTGTGTTGGCCAAACTTGTCTGAAAGAATAGAACATATAGTACAAAACTGTAAATTACGAATCATTGTATTGCAGATCATCACAACTATAATACCTAAACTTCAGAAAACCATAACGTTTTCAAATTGTTGTGCCATATAGTGCAAAATAGTTAAAAACTAAATTATGTT
The DNA here is from genome assembly GCF_019279795.1 of Protopterus annectens. Classification (NCBI taxonomy): domain Eukaryota; kingdom Metazoa; phylum Chordata; order Ceratodontiformes; family Protopteridae; genus Protopterus; species Protopterus annectens. The sequence continues at coordinate 1,700,331,936 of NC_056743.1, read as the reverse complement.
TTGCAGAGTGGCTGCACCCTCATGTACTCCACCCCCGTACTTCCATTCCCTATGTATGCTGCCTTCATGGTCACTAAAATGTGGGAAAATGAGAAAATGTGTGAAAACAGAAAGCTTACTTTGGCCTCTTCTCTGAGTTCTGCAACCTCAAAACAAAGCACGTAAACTAAAACAAATCAAAATTTGATGTGCTAATACATTCACAATATGTAAATGTTATGTTAATCTTCTGATATTTTAAGATCTGACAAGGGAGCTCTTGATCAATGGCAGTGATCCCAAAAATGTTGCTACTGTGTTGAAATCAATATTTGCAAGACGTTGGATTCCAAAGTAATATCAGGTAAGGAGCCTTAATTTCTGAGTCAATATTTTTGCAGGTTTGAGAATCAGTGGGTGATGAAGGATATTGTCTTGAGTACTTGGGATTCTTGAAGCAGTGGGTGAATGGAACACGTAGTCCATACAGAAAATGGGAACATTCTGAATTATCAATATGCTTTTTAGAAACCTTTATTCAACAAATCCTGCAGATGATGATAATAATAATAATGTAACACAGTAATGAGTAAAATTCCACTGTAGATATCTTGAGAAATGCCCCACTGTCCCATGGGTCAGTGGGTCATTGTCCCACTGTACTCATCCCTCATTAGACCCATTATAGAATACAACGCCCCATTTGGTATGTACCTCTCAAGACATCTGCAACAACTGGAAAGGCCACAGAAATACCTCAATAAAAGAATCACAGGCCTAAAGCAGATGCCCTATGCTGACCATCTAAAAAATCTCCACCTATACTCTGTCGCATATCGTCTACTCAGAGGTAATCTCTGTTTAACATAACAAGGCCATGTCAAACCCAGAGCTGTTGGACATGCTACACTTAAAGAAATCCCAATCCCTCAGAGACACACGCTCCAGGGATCTAAACCTTGTCACCACAATGAGCAAAACATGCTGGAGGGATAGGTTCCAGACCCAGAGACTCCCTAGACTCTGGGATAGACTACCCATATATGTCAAGCAGAGCACCTCTATGGCCCTCTTCAAAAGAAACCTTGATGATTGGATGGGAGATAGGAAATTCACCCCGGGGATCACATCAGTTTCCCTGCTAGACAGAGGTCCAGGGAAGAAAATACTCTGGGAAGAAATAGCCAAAGAATTGTTATGGCTAGGCTTGTATAGGCCCTAGGGCTGATAGCCTAGTACCAACCTATGAACCTATGAACCACTGTGATGTAAACATTGTAGACTTCCTCTTCCTCTAAGATTAAAAGACAGTATTGGCTTACTCATGGGTCCCAATCCTATCATCCAAGTCCAAAGAACCTTTTGAGGCATTGGCAACATATTAGGTAGGTTTTCTAACTGCAGACAATAGGAAAACATGTGGATCATGGAAATGTTGCATTTACTCTCAGAAAAAAAATCTTTCTGTTAAAAAGAAGCTGCTGTCTGAAGTTATACCTTTCCCCCAGAAGACATTAAGTAAGCTCTACTGAGTGCCAGAAAATTCAGAAGAGAACCTGTGGATAGTACCTCCCAAAGTGAACTGTTTTGGACATTTTGAAAACATCACAGAACAAAACTACAAAATTCTTAAGGAAGTTTTCTCACCAGTCAAAAACCCTTGGATTCTGCATCTCTATGACTGTGGCTGCCCTAAGATAGACCTCACATCTCAAACAGTAGAGGTACTTCCTTGGCTGAAAATTTAAGGTTTTTAGACTGCATTGGAAAGTGGGTGTCGACATACTTTGTTCTAGCAGTGAGGGCATAGGACTACTTTAAACTCAGGAATACCACTTAAATTAGATGTTTTGCACAAAATACCTGAAGCTGTGGGACAGTTTCATGATACAAACATGTCAGAGGATCTTAAATTGGTGAAAAAACATTCCATCCTAATTAGCAAGTTATCGTAACGTACAGTATGCTGATTTTTGCCTCATATTTGATCTGATCTGATCTGTTCCTCATAATATCTGTGGTTTGTAAATGTTGCAATGCTTCATATTTGATGGTGTAGTAGTAGCATTGTTGCCTCACAGCTACAGGTTCTCATGTTTGATTCTTGGTTGGGGTTCCTTCTTTGTGGGGTCCGTATCTTCTCCCTGTGTTTGTGTGGGTTTGCTTTTGTGTCCTCCCATGTTACAAAGACATGTCTGCATTATTTCTTCCTGGGCCTCTGCTGAAAATTGTTTTTTTGTTCCAAGTCAGACTGTCCTGATTAACAAATGTTAAATAAAATTGACAGGCATTTGAATTTCAGACTTCAGGTTTCTGAATGTTTAATTCCTTGCAGATTTGATGGTGCAGTGGTAGTATTGTTGCCTCACAGCAATAGGTTTTCTGGTTTGATTCTTGATTGGGGTGGCTGTGTGGTCTCTGCATCTCCTCCCTGTGTTTGTGTGGATTTGCTCTGGTGTCCCCATTTTTTACAAAGGTGTCTGTATTATTAATCCCCGCCTCGTCTGCCTGTGTTTGTGTGGATTTGCTCCTGGTGCCCTGCCATTTTACAAAAAGACGAGTTTGCAGTATTAATCCCTGCTGCTCTGTATTGTTTTGTTTTGTGTCCGAGTAAAATTAAAATTGACTGAATTTTTTCAGACTTCAGGTTTCTGAATGTTTAATTCTTTAATTGATTTGATGGTGCAGTGGTAGTATATTGTTGTCACAGCTATTTTCTTTGGTTGGGGTGGCTTCTGTGTGGAGTCTGCATCTCCTCCCGGTGTTTGTGTGGATTTGCTCTGGTTCCCTGCCATTTTACAAAGACATGTCTGCAGTATTAATCCCTGCATCTCTGCTGAAAATTGTTTTTGTTCTGTCCGCAGTAAAATTGACCGGCATTTGAATTTCAGACTTCAGGTTTCTGAATGTTTAATTCCTTGCAAATTTGATGGTGCAGTGGTAGTGTTGTTGCCTCACAGCTATAGGTTTTCTGGTTTGATTCTTGGTTGGGGTGGCTTCTGTGTGGAGTCTGCATCTCTTTCCTGTGTTTGTGTGGATTTGCATTTTACAAAGCGACATGCAGTATATTAATCCCTGTGTCTCTCTGAAAAAAATTTTTTTGTTCTTGTCCCAGTAATAAACAGACTTGCATTTTTCTTTCAGACTTCAGGTTTCTTGATTCTTTATTCCCTTGGAGCAGTGCATACAGTGGTAGTAGCTCATTTGAATTTCAGACTTCAGGTTTCTGAATGTTCAATTCATTGCAGATTTGATGGTGCAGTGGTAGTATTGTTGCCTCACAGCTATAGGTTTTCTGGTTTGATTCTTGGTTGGGGTGGCTTCTGTGTGGAGTCTGCATCTACTCCCTGTGTTGTGTGGATTTGCTCTGGTGCCCTGCCATTTTACAAAGACGTGTCTGCAATATTAATCCCTCAAGTCTCTGCTGAAAATTGTTTTTGTTCTGTCCGCAGTAAAATTGACCGGCATTTGAATTTCAGACTTCAGGTTTCTGAATGTTTAATTCCTTGCAGATTTGATGGTGCAGTGGTAGTATTGTTGCCTCACAGCTATAGGTTTTCTTGTTTGATTCTTGGTTGGGGTGGCTTCTGTGTGGAGTCTGCATCTTCTCCCTGTGTTTGTGTGGATTTGCTCTGGTGCCCTGCCATTTTACAAAGATGTGTCTGCAGTATTACTCCCTCGTCTCTGCTGAAAATTGTTTTTGTTCTGTCCGCAGTAAAATTGACCGGCATTTGAATTTCAGACTTCAGGTTTCTGAATGTTTAATTCCTTGCAGATTTGATGGTGCAGTGGTAGTATTGTTGCCTCACAGCTATAGGTTTTCTGGTTTGATTCTTGGTTGGGGTGGCTTCTGTGTGGAGTCTGCATCTCCTCCCTGTGTTTGTGTGGATTTGCTCTGGTGCCCTGCCATTTTACAAAGACGTGTCTGCAGTATTAATCCCTGTGTCTCTGCTGAAAATTGTTTTTGTTCTGTCCGCAGTAAAATTGACCAGCATTTGAATTTCAGACTTCAGGTTTCTGAATGTTTAATTCCTTGCAGATTTGATGGTGCAGTGGTAGTATTGTTGCCTCACAGCTATAGGTTTTCTGGTTTGATTTTTGGTTGGGGTGGCTTCTGTTTGGAGTCTGCATCTCCTCCCTGTGTTTGTGTAGATTTGCTCTGGTGCCCTGCCATTTTACAAAGACGTGTCTGCAGTATTAATCCCTGCGTCTCTGCTGAAAATTGTTTTTGTTCTGTCCGCAGTAAAATTGACCGGCATTTGAATTTCAAACTTCATGTTCTTCAGAATACATAGTAGCACAACCTTTTTTTCTAGCAATTTTCTAAGTTTATAAGATGAATATTTTAAATTTGTCCCTATTTTTGGGACTGTATTCCCCCATTATTGACTTCGTCCAGGTTTTTGTGCTAAGGTTGACAGCTATGGCAAGAACTGAATTCACTGAATATGGACTGTAGAATTGTGCATATTTACTGATAAAGGTGCACTGTAGAATTGTGCATATTTACTGATAATGGTGGACTGTAGAATTGTGCATATTTAGTAATAATGGTGGACTGTGGAATTGTGCATATTTACTAATAATGGTGGACTGTAGAATTGTGTATATTTACTAATAATGGTGGACTGTGGAAGTCTGAGTAGACTTTTTATGATAAATGTTCTCAACTGGGCAGTTTTGCCATTATGGGTGCATATGTTTTGTTTCATTGCTTACTGGAAAATGTTCAAAACAAATTTAAAACACCCTCTAACAAGTGTACTGTATTGTACAAGGAATATAATTTTAGTACAATGAGGAAGGTGTATCAAAGAGCACATGTATGTTTCATATGCAAGGGGCCTATGATTCAAAACAGCCCAAAATTAATCTTTATCTGCCACTGGCAAAATGTATTTTCTTTGAATGTGGGTTTCAATGCTGTTTCAATGAATGTGAGTTTCAAGGGCAGAGAAGTTTTAATGCTAAGTTTTCATTGTGAGACTGCATTGCTTTGTTTAACAGATGACTTAATATTTGTGCTGTAAAATACAAAATAAAACTTTCAAATGAAGTCCAACTCATCATTGAAGTAAAGCAGTATGCACATTAGTGTTTATGGTAAATGGAGTGAAATAGCCAAGTAATGGTTCATTGGAATGGCTGCAGAGGCTCCATTCAACCATTATTTTGTCAGGGGGGGGGCAGCAAACTCAGACAGGCCCAGCTGAACTATACCTCCCAACTGTCCAGATTTTCAAAGAATGAATAGATTTTTGCTTCTTATTTTTGGTTTGTTGTTCATAAAATTTGTAGTTTTAATTCCTAAATGATTTGCCAGAAGTCACTAAATAATAAGTTTCAGACTTCATAACCTTCATAAAAATGCATGTTAAAGTAAGAGCCGTTCTATCAACTGTCTCAATTTATACAAGAGCAATTTTTAGTACTGTTTATATGTGCCCCCAATATATTTGGCCTTGTTCAGATTTACTGCATTAACAGGTTGAGAGGTACATGCAAATAAATTGCTTTATAGAATTAGGCATAGCCAACCTCTCAACTGTCCCCAATTTTTGGCTCAAAATGTTGCTCTTCCCCTAATAATCCCTCCACAAAATAGCAATTTTGGAAGAAAACATGGAGGGTTTACAATTAAGAAATAACTGTAATAATCAAAGTTATAGATTACTTGAAATGCATGTAGATTATTTTATTTTGTCAGCTGCTCAAGGTAGCAGTACTAATATTAAAGTGTCCCTTCTTTGACAGGTAGCAGCTGTATTGTGTGTCTATTTTATATTTTTGCATCACATTTTTGGTCCATTTTTCATAAAATTGTGTTTTTGGCAAATTAGTGACAAATCACTAAAGACTGAAGTTAGAAAATGACAGACATTTGAGTTTCAGATTTTATACCCTTCAGAAAATTCATACTAATGCAAGACCTATTCTATTATCTTTCTAAGTTTATTAGAGCAATATTTAAAAATTGTCCTTATTGTTGTGCCTTTGTCCCACTTCTGTGTATGGCTTTGTCCAGATTTCTTGCTCTTGAGGTTGAGAGGTATGACAAATGTGTCAGGGCCATCACAGTCAGCCAGAGAGATTTCAAATTGTGACATGCTTGTTGCACCCCACTCCCCCATGTAGCGACTCTGGATGTGTCCAAGCAAGGCAAGGAGTAGTTGTATCTACCTTGGATGGGGAGGACACACTGCATAAGTACTACAGTGGCTTTTCATCTGTCCTTGATTTTGCAGAATAGTCTGGTTTCTGTCATATTTTTGTACTGTTGATTTATGCTTATTACTCAGATGTATGCTTATTACTCAAAGTGCCTGTTGCTCTGTGTTTAAGTAGCAATGCTTTAATGACCATAAGGTAAGCTTGTCTGACATCGTAAGATGCAAGTAAGCTTTAATAAGCATACTGTTAAAGAATTGCCAACATTGAAAGCCTTTCTGTTGTTGCCATGCAGAGAATACTTGACTAGATAATGTATAAGCCTTGGGTATTAAAGGACAGGATTCCATTATTTTAAAAGCTCATTACACTTGTTGGAGACTTCCAGTCATCTCTACAGACTTTACCCGTAAACTAAACAGAATGCCAATCATGTGTGGTCCATAACCTGTACAGTAATCCTTTAAGCAATGTATCTTGAGCTTGTTTCTTGTTTGCTTTTCATTTTTACTTTTATCATGTTTTCCCCATGAAACAAGTTGTCAGGCAGCAGGTCTTTTTGGATAAGAAACATTTTTACAAGTGGGGGCATCACATAGATTTCTACTTTCAGCATGTTGCTTGGTACTTTAATAAAGCTGAATATATTATAATTGGAACTGCAGTGCAAGGAGAAGTGGTTTGAGTTGAGTGCTTCTGGTTTTTCTTATACTTGATTTTGACTGGCATTCCAGTAATGTATTTAAAAAGTAATTTATTTTTTCATGCCTCACAACCTTTTGTTTCCATCTAGATATTAAGTAAGCTGTCATGCAGCCAATGCATTGAAATATTTTTATTCTTCTGCACTTATTTTTGTCTTGATTGGACTTTCATAATGATGGTTTGCCACCCAGGGCAGCATATTTAATTAAAGTTATTTTTTTGTGGTTTTGTGCATAGCTCCTCCCCTTTATGGTTGACCACACCCCTTCCCTTTGACCCCACCCATTCAGCGTCTCCTGCAGCCCCCCTGTGATTTGAAGTCACCAGCCGCCACTGAGTTCAACCTTGATCTCATCAGACCATAGCTCATTTTCCCACATGCTTTTGGTGACTTGATGTATTGTTTTGCAAATTTTAGCTGGGCCTTAATGTTTCTCTGTGTAAGAAAAGGCTTCTGTCTTGCAAACCTACTCCATAGTTCAGACATATGGAGAATACGGGAGATTGTTGTCACATGTAGTACACAACCAGTACTTGCCAGAAATTCCTGCAGCTTCTTGAGGGTTGCTGTAGGTCTCTTGGCAGCCTCCGTGACCAGTTTTTATCTTGCCTTTTCATCAATTTTGGAGTGACATCCAGTTCTTTGCAATGTCACTGTTGTCCCATATTTTCTCCACTTTTTGATGACTGTCTTCACTGTGTTCCATGGTATATCCAATGCTGTGGAATTTTTTTTTGTACCTTCTCCTGACTGATACCTTTCAACAATGAGATCCCTTTGATGCTTTGTAAGCTCTCTGCGAACCATGGCTTTTGCTGTAGCAGACAACTGTGTAAATGCCAGGAAAATCCTACTAAGACAGCTGAACTTTACTATGATTAATCAGAGTGTCTTTAATTGATGACAGGTGTGTACCCAAGAAGACTGAATGTTGTAATTAAATCAAAAGGTGCTTCTACAAAGTATTAGTTTAAGGGTTTGCACACAAAACAAAGTATAAGTTTAAGGCTATGCACACTTATGCAACATGCATATTGTACGTTTTTTTTTATATATTTTTCCTCCAACAGATTTGTTTGTTTTTCAACTGAATTGTACAGGTTACAGGTCACATTAAAGGTGTGAAAAGTTTTGAAATTATTTATTGTGGTCTCATTTTTTTATAGCACAAAAAATGGAATTTTAACAGGGGTGTGTAAACTTTTTATATCCACTGTGTGTGTGTATATATATATATATATATATATATATATATATATATATGTGGATTCCTATTACAAGAATGAAAGTTCACTACTTTGAACTTGTAATAGGAAGCCTCACTTCTGCGAAAGTGAACTTTTGTGGAGGACATAAAAAACAAGCTATGTCCTCAACTATGGTGCGATAGTCACGGACCTTAGGGTTAGGGCACAGGTTAGGGTAAGGGGATAGTTAGTAAAACTATCCCCTTACCCTAACCCATGCCCTAACCCTAAGGTTTGTGACTATCGCACCATAGTGGAGGACATTGCTATGTCCTTCACTGCACTGCAGTCGTCATGGACCTTAGGGTTAGGGCACGGGTCATGGTAAGGGGATAGCCCTATCGGCTATCCCCTTACTATGACCCATGCCCAAACCCTAAGGTCTGTGAGTACTGCACGGAAGTTCAGTATAACACCCGTTCGTTGTACTGAACTTCGCGTAAGTGTACTTTGGATTAAGTACACTTTTGCTGCAGTGAGCATTCCATGCACTATTTCTAATTAGTGAAAATTTGATCTAGTGTATGGAACCCATTTATATATATATATATATATATATATATATATATATATATATATATATATATATATATATATATATATATATATATATATGGGTCTGTTTCATAATGTATAAGACCCATATACTCAAATTACCCAAAATCTAGATGATAAAAGTGAAAAATCCGTTTACTCAAAACCTTAAAATAACAAAACCTGGAACATCGAATTATGCAAGTTACCAGACCATCCAGTCTTCACTTAAAGGAACACTTCTCCGTGTAAAGACACTAAGTATCAGCGGTTTTAAATGGAGATTGCGGTACAGTGAGGGTCGGGAAATTTACATTTTTTTCACTATCGTGCGATCTTGGAGTTGGTATATATAATTTAGAGGAGGTGTGGTTAGTGCAGGGGGGTTTTCCCCCATGCAAAACTGCTGATACTTTTTTACTGTAGGCTGTCTTTATATGGCGAAGTGTTCCTTTAAGTGAAGACTGGATGTCTGGTAACTTGCATAGGTCTATGTTCCGGGTTTCATTATTTTAAGGTTTGCATTAAACATATTTTCGCTTTTATCATGTTGATGTTGTGTAATTTGAGTATGTGAGTCATCAACATTATGAAGTAGACCCATATCATCACACAAAAAATCCAGCACTTGAACGACTGTATATATGCTAAACTTCTTTTAATAAAGATAAAGCATTCAAAATGATCAGTGATATAAAATGGCTCCAGTAACCACCAAGTTCAACAGCAGCAGACTGGTTTTGCATTCAGTGTCATCAGTACAATAACAGAGACACACCTCTTTCATTTTTAAATAGCAATCCCATAAAGAAACAATCCCCGTTATCAGTCACAGCCATGAATCCATAAACATTTAAACCAAGTACAGCAACCTCATACAAATATATTATAAATGCATCAAACAATAATATTTATTTTAACTAATCATTTTACCAGTACTCATTTAAACCAGGTTTATACATTGTTTCAAGGTTTATAATCCATAGTTTTTCTTTTCCTTCCAGAAACTGATGTTTAAATGAGTTAGACAGTCCCTTTCCCTTTATGCTGTCTAATCGTACAACAATAAAGTGAGCTGTAGCATGTATAGATTTATGTTTATACAGTGCACGTGTAGGGTGTTTACAATCAATGTCACTAATATGTACAGCAATCTTACTCTTAATTGCCCTTGACGTTTGTCCCACATAAAAAGCCCTACTTTGACAGCAAGCCATGTAAATGACCCACTCTGTGTTACAAAAAATACGATGTCTAATTGGAAACCACTTTTACAATATACACACTTACCACACTTGAAACTACCTACCCTCATGCTTCTATCAACTTCACTATTAATTGTCTCATTTTTTGTAGCATGAGAGGTATTACCCGATGTTTTTGCCCACAATATCCAAATTGACATTTATGCCCCAGACACTGATCAAAAAATACATCCGTTTTTAGTATCTGTATTTACCTAATACCTCCCTAATTTTGAAAGTATTAGTACCATAGGTAGTAATAAGTCTAACATCTGATGACCTAGCTTCTACAGTACTGTTTCTAGACACCACATTCAACAAATCCCCCCTTTTTTCTTTTGAGGCCATTTTCCTAGCCTGTCTGATCTGACTAGTGTCATAACCCCTTCTTTTAAATCTATTCTTCATGTTGGTTGCTTCCAATTCAAACTCTTTCTAATTACTACAAATACTCCTCAAGTGCAAAAATTGTGCCTTTGGAATGTTCATCACCATATGCCTTAGATGGCAACTACTAGCCTCAAAGAGGGAATTTTTTTGTGAATGGCTTCGTATATAAATTAGTAACTATTGTGCTATCAATCAACTTAGTAATGTTAATGTCCAGGAAATCTATAGTAATCAAATCCTGTCTTCCGATAAATTGGATGTCAAACTCATTGGAATTCAAAGAGCCAACAAAACATTTCCATTGATCAATAGTGCCTCTGCAAATACACTAGCAATCATCCAAAAACCTACTCCACATAATAAGTTCCTTCTTAAAGAGATTTGAATCATTGTAAAACAGGCCCTGTTTGAGATAGCCCATGAAGAGATCAGCATAAGTAGGGGCAAATGTACCCATGGCCGCCCCTTTAATCTACAAATAACTTTCATTCCCAAAATAGAACGCATTGTGTTCCAGGACAAGCCTGATGAGCCCCAATAAAAATTTGATGTTGTCCAATGAATGTAAACCCAATATTAATAACCAATATCTAGCTGCTGCTAAACCCCCTATTTGGGGTATACTTGTATATAATGACTGTACATCAAGAGTGAAAGAAAAGAATTATTAGGTGGGTAGGTTCATAGGCTCATAGGTAAGTACTAGGGCTATCTGCCCAAGGGCATTTATAAGCCTAGCCAGAATGTGTTGGCTTTTGCCATCCCCTTAGATTAGTTCCCTGTGCCCCTGTCCAGCAGAGCCATTAGTTCCCTCTGCCACTGTCAAGTGGAGCCACTGCAGTGATCCCCGGGATAAATTTTCTGTTTCATATACTGCTATATATCATACAGCCTAAGCAACGTTACATAAATTATTCAATTCCTGCTCCTTTTTTAAATGAGGAACATCTTTATTAGAAATCTGTACCTCGTCCATCAGTTTAAGAAATTCAGTAGAATCTCTTAATCTTGCCCTGATTAAACCCAGCAGAGCTTTAGTTTATTTTCTAAATACATAGAAATAGGGTGTGTTAAAGAACCCATTCCAGATACTAGAGGTATTCCTGGTGGATTCATTGATGTTTTATGTATTTTTGGCAAATATAAAACCTTTGCCACTGAGGGTCGTCCACCATCAATTGACTTACTAATATTTCTGAAATCAAACATTTATTTTTTGCTTGTACCAGAAACCTATCTAGCATTTTTTTTAAATCTAAAGTAGGATCCAATGGTAACTTAAAGTGTACTGTCATTAAATTGCCTTCTAACTTCAGTTTCATAACAAGAAGAAGCACAGCCCCACCCTTATCTGCCTTTGGCACAACCAACTCCTCATTACTACTCAGTTTATTCAAGGCCTGCCTTTCAACCGTATTTAAATGATTACCATAATTCCTAAATATTGCGCTGTGGTTGACATGCAAATTATTTAACTTTAGGATGGTACGGTGGTTGAAAGTTGATTTTCTAAACCTGAATACATTTTCAGATTCAAAATTTTCAGTTGGAAGTTGTTTTTCTAACCCTGAGTAAATTTTGAGATTCAAAATTGTTAGTGTTTTTTAGGCTGTAGTAATATTTAAGTTTTAGATTATGGCAAAACTGTTTAACATCTAAACAAATATTATACTGTGAAACATTAAAAGATGTGACATAACCCAACCTTTATTCAAGACACATTTTTCCCTATCAGTGATATCACAAGATGTCGAATTAACTAACAAATCGGGATGACATGGTAGACAGACCACAATGCTTTGCCAGAGATGGCCTGCACCTGTCTCCCATGGGATTCTGGATACTGGCTAAGGCTCTTTCCGCCCCTATAGTGCCTTTTTTAGACAAGTTTCAAATGTAACAGGAACAGGCAAGCAAAAATTGAGGGTAATGCTACTCAATGCTAGAAGTCTAATTCTCAAAATGCACTCACTCAAGGCACTCCTTAAAATGGAGAACATCGATATCTGTGCAGTGACTGAGACCTGGTTCAAGGCTCCAAAGAGCACCCCTACACTACCAGGCTTTAACTCATACCACGCTTTTTGGCCACATAACCTGGACCGGAACACCAAAGGTGGAGGTGTGCCCATATTCATTAAGGATATCCACACCTCCAGGCTAGTTGCTCAGCATAATGCATCCAAGGTTATCCAAGTGCAACTAACTCTGGGCAAAACTGCAATCCAAATTGTAGCCTGCTACAGATCCCCCATCATGTCCCAGGATTCCCACTCCTCTTTTCTTGATATCCTGGAAATATTAGGGTTCAAACACCCTAATAATGGGCGATTTCAACTACCCCACCATTAACTGGGAAAACTACTCATGTACCAACTCCTTCGCTCAACGCTTTCTGGAATTCATAAATTCCAGTGCCCTGGATCAACTGATCCACACCCCCACCAAGGGCAACAATATCCTAGACCTAGTCATTGCCAACATGACTGACCAATGTTCCACACCCAAGTCAACTCCTCGTTGGTCAGATCCGACCATAATCTTATCACCCTAGATATCCACATCCCGCCCACACCCCACATTAAGGAAACCACGGTAAAAAATGTCTCCAAAGCCAACTTAATGCTTCTTAAGACAGAAATGGTGAACTTCAAGACACCCATGCAGATGGACAATACAGTTACGACTGCTGAATCCTACACAAATGCACTCTATAAGCACTTACATGAGTGCATGGATCGTGCTATCCCAAACAGAACCAAGAAGCTATCCTCCAAAAAAGGAAGCCAATCTGGTGGTCCCCTGCCATAAACAAACTGTACAACAGAAGGAAGAAACTGTTGCAAAAGAGAGTAAAATCCCATGAGTGGTGGAGCTCCCTGGTCAGCCTCAGTAAGAAGCTGAGATCCTTTATAAGATCCTTCAAAGCTAGCTATAAAAATAAAATCGCCACTGATTCTAAGGACAACCACAAAGCATTCTATAGCTATGTCAGAAATATCAATGGCAACACCCAGATCTGCTCTGAGTTACAGCATAACGGCATGAAAATTACAGAACCAACTGATATTGCCAACATCCTAGCAGATAGGTTCAGTGCTAACTTTACCACCCTCTCACACCTTAAAGGGCCCATATCTATACATGAAGAATGCAGAGTCCCTGTAATCACAACTATATAGGTAAAAGCTGCACTCTCTAAAGCCAAAAACACAGCATCCATGGGACTGGACAACATCCCAGGCTGCGTTTTACATGACCTTCAGAATGAACTGGCTCCCCACTTAAGCACCATGTCCAATCATAGCCTCACGTCAGGCTTTGTGCCCACTGAATGGTGCACAGCAACAGTTATCCCACTCCAGAAAGGGGGAGCCACCAGTAATCCCAGGAACTATCGCCCTATTAGCCTGATGAGTCTGGTCTGCAAGGCCATGGAACGTATCATCATGGAACTCATAAACAAAGACATTGGTAACCTCCAAACTCTGGACCCCACCCATTTCGGGTTTGTGAAAGGCAGATTATGCATCCTGAACCTAATCGACTTCTCTGAGGCAGTCGATGAGGTTAAGGTGGTTCACACAGTCTATCTTGACCTCGCCAAGGCTTTTGACACTATCCTCCTATTCTGGAATTATAGCTAAACTCACTAAACTAGGTATAAATCCCTACGTCACAGGATGGGTTGCCAACTGGCTCACTGACAGAACCCACACTGTAAAAGTTGCAGACTCCTAATCTGACATCAAACCAGTGACAAGTGGAGTACCACAGGATTAAGTCCTGGGACCTCTCCTGTTTGGTATCTACTTCTCTGAAGTACAGGCTAACACAGAAGGCTTCTGGCTAATGAAGTTCACAGATGACTGCAAACTAGGAGCCATAGTCGAGTCCCCAAATGATGTGGGCATCCTACAGAAGGGCCTCACTGAAACAGATGCCTGGTGTCAGAGCCATGGCCTCAAGCTCAATGCCAAAAAGTGCATTGTCATCCCCTTTGGTAAAAACTCTGTACCCATGAACTACCACATAGGCAGCAGTCTACTTAACACCGAATGTGTGATGAGACCTTGGGACCCAGGTGGGCAATAGTCTCTCCTTTGATAATCACATCACCACAGTAGTCAGGAAGTCCTTCTACATGGCACACCTCATCGCAAAAGGGTTCTCATCCAGGAAAAATGAGGTGATTGTTCCCCTCCACTCGACACTCATTAGACCCATTATAGAGTACAACTATAATAAATATAAAATGTGCAAGGATGCATTATAGGACATGAGACAAGATATTGGATATTGAGCTAATACAGCTTTAATGATTTAAAATGTTTTTGGCGCCAAAGCAGGTGTATAAATGTTATAGGGAGATGGGTTATAGCAGTTCTGATGAAGTCTGCTTACGGCAGATGAAAGCGCTTAACACTGCTCATTGTATTTACTCTGCTTGGTTTTTGCTTGTATCGTGTTCAGTTCATTTCTACTGTTTATATTAAAGGCTTCCTGTTCCAGCTGAGGACTCGATTTGTGCCGTCCTGTACCTTTTGGATTGCATTCTAAGTGAATGGAAGTAGAGTCTGACAACAAATGATAGGGCTATTTGTTCTCAGTGTGTGCATTACGGGACAGATTTAGCTTTCCAAAGGAATCACAATGTCTGCCCCCATGAGGGCAGACAAGAGTAAAAACAAAATAAAATTAGGAATTAGTACTTATTTTGCTGCAGGCAGCTTTGGGAGGTGTAGTAAATCATGGCTTGGCAAGATAAAAAAATATATGTTTTCTTCATCATTTGCCCGTAGTTGCCAGAATGTTGCTTGTTCAGTGAAAAAGTGCATACTGTCTGCAGCCTTCCTGATAAATATACTTGCAACCTCAGATATAATAATTTGTAATTACCCATTTTAACGTTGTTGTACTAGCAAAGCTTATATGAGCACTTCAAATTCAAATTCCACTGACAGTCCAAAAAGGCCTGCTGCTAACTGCGTTGCTATCAGCATGGGACTTTCATTCCTCCAGGTTAACATCCCAATAATTTTAATAGAGGCCACATGTAAAATGATCTATTATTTAGCAATAACTAGAAAAGAAAACCGGGCTGTTTACCAATCTTAGATGAATGTCCAAAATGAATAAAATGTGTTTGTCACAAAAGGTACCCAGTCTCTTTCTCTTTCTTGCTGTCTTTTACTCCTGCATTTCATTGTAGTGGCCACTAATTAAATACAGTAAATATTCCTTGCAAAGCCCCTGCCTCAGATCGGACTGCATTAGTGCTCACAGTTCCCACTGCTGATTTGGTCCAAGGCTGTGGATGTAGTAGACTGCCGCCTGTGTATCTGTAAAGGTGTTCAGCCCAATTGGCGGTAAATGTTCTAATAATGCAGGGTTAATGGTGTAAATCAGACTCTTGTAAGCCTGCAGTCTGGTGGGTGGCACGAGCATAGATAGACCTTTTGCATCTAGTAGCTTTGGTCAACTACCTTATAGATATAGCTTGGTTTCCATATTGCTCTGAGAAGCTATAAGTCTCAATGTGTGCTATGATATGCCATGCTTGTCTAGATTGCTGGACCACTGCCTGGCATAAAAACTCTGTGAGCCTGTCATGTTAAAGATGGGGCTGCTGTTTAATCTGGGCAGGGTTTTGCCCTTCCATCCACTCTGAGACCCCAAGAGTCATGTATTATTTTCTACATGTCCACAGCCTCCTCTGCTGTCTTTTTAACTATGTAAAAAAAAATGTTCTCAATCATCGTGTATTTTGGAAAATGTACTTTTTTTTTTTTTTTACTTTACTTGTATGTTTTTATTTTGTATTAACTAATATGTTGATTTTTTCCTCCTCGCCTCTACTGAAAAAAGGATATAATCCAGCTAGACTGCTAGACAAATGTAAAATAATAATAAATACAAACCCAGTCCTTTACACCAATCTATAATTCCAAGATGAGCTGTGCCGACATTTAACATTTCACCCCACCGCGGAATCATCTTCATTTTCATTTCCTTTGTGTATTTCTTGTTAGATTAAGTCGAATGCATCCTTTGCCAAGGTATATGTACTGGGATAGCAAACCTCCTTTTCTACTGATATGTCCACAGCCTGCAGCCTCTTTTGCTGATTTAAGTTTGTCTTAACATTTTAAGTTTTAATCAGCACGAAACATTAATGGCACTAAAGGGAAAATAAACAAGTTAATAAGTAAGTAAGTTAATAAATAAATAACTGTAATCAAAAGAATATGTCCCAAAATGATCATGGAGAATCTACAACATAGATGGTAGTATATACTTAACACCGAAAGTGTGATAAGAGACCTTGGGACCCAGGTGGACAGCAGTCTCTCCTTTGATAATCTCATTGCCACAGTAGTCAGGAAATCCTTCTACGTGGCAGACCTCATCACAAAAGGTTTCTCATCCAGAAAAAAAGAGGTCATTGTTCCTCTCTACTCGGCACTCATTAGAGCCATTATAGAGTACAACGCCCCTTTTGGTATATACCTCAAAAGACATCTACAACAACTGGAAAGGCCACAGAAATACCTCACAAAGAGGATTACCGGCCTCAAACAGATGTCCTACTTAGACCGTCTCAAAAAACTGCAGCTTTACTTCGTCGCATATTGCCTACTCAGAGGAGATCTCTGCCTAACATGCAAAGCTATGTCAAACCCAGAGCTGTTGGACATGCTCCACTTAAAGAAATCCCAATCCCTCTGAGCTACACACTCTAGGGACCTAAACCTTGTCACCACAATAAACAGAACATGCTGGAGGGATAGATTCCTGTCCCAGAGACTTCCCATACTCTGGAATAAACTACCTATCTATATCAAACAAAGCTCCTCATTAGCACTCTTCAAGAAAAATCTTGATGATTGGATGGGAAATAGGAAATTCACCCTGGGGATCACCTCTGTGGCTCTGCTTGACAGTGGCACAGGAAAATAATTTTCTTGGGTGGCAAAAGCCAGGGTACCTTTTTGGCTGGGCTTGTATAGGCCCCAGGGCTGATAGCCTAGTACCTACCTATGAACCTATGAGGAGTACTGTATTATTTACACCCTGGAGCTACTTAGAAAGTATGTTCACCTGTTGGAGAATCATGTGGAAAGGTCAACAGTTTTTACCTTTTGAAATTTTAACTTAGCAAAACTTATCTTCTTGTTTTTATTCAAAATCCAAACATTTACTTATTTCTGTTATGTAAAAGGTAAAAAGAGAATGCTTATAAAAGAGTGCCTGTTTCCACTTTCAAGAAACTTTATTTGATTCTATTTTGACTGGTATAAGTTGCTTTTGTCTGCTGAGCATAACAAACATTCCAACAGACAAGTGTATATGTCCTTAGCCTTTTTGCATATCATTTCCACTGATAACATTTGCACAGCAGCAGTTTTTTAGGTATCTGCACTCTTTTTTTTACCAACAATTGTAAGCTGGACGCTATTTACAAACTAAAATAAGGTATTGAGCTTTGTGTTTCCATGTCCCATATGGGTATGTTCACTGCTTTCTAGTCTGTCCTGAAAGTAATTCCTTATGCAGCTTTCTTACAAAGAGCAATATTCCAAAATGGAGAACAGGTTCGTGGACCATCTGTTTGTTGTAATAATAACCCTGATGCCACTAGCATTTGATAAACATTGCAGAGCTGACGTAATACCTGTCAATGTTATGTCCTGGAAGTAACTTGCTGTTAGTAGACGTTAGTTTTATATTTCCACAGTTTAGTAAGTCTAACACATAGCTATGTTTTACTGCAGCATGCACAAACTAGAATCTTTTCCACCGTATTCATATCATGCTGATTTACATCTCATGGTGGAAATTGCTTTAGGGGCATATTGAAGCATACTTTAAAACCCAAAGCTAAGCTGTTTTTGGCAGTGCAGTTTCAAAAATGTGTCTCTTCTACCAGCGCTGACACTAATCAGTCTCCCTTTGTTACTGCCTGCAGCATTCAATAAACTGAAACCCTGTAAAACAGCTTTATGTCTGTCAATATCTGCCATAAATAATTTGGCTACCTTACATCTATGCGCTGTTTCACATAATAATGAGGATTAATAAAAATATGATTAATAAAAAAGAAAATCATACTTGAAGAAATGTGCCTTTGAATGTAATGAAATATTTACCTAATAATCTTTTTGATTCTGCATTATAATTCACTATAGATTATGTATTATGTTAAGATTTACACTGTTCTTGTATGGAATTACCCCCTCACTGTACCTCATGGCCAAACTACTGTGGCAATTAAAAATCCAAGTATAACATGACATGACACCAAACTTCCTGTGAGTTAATCTTATTAACGGATTTTTTTTCAAATAAAAATGTCTATTGTTTTTGAGTAGCAGAAACAATTCATGTAGAAGCAAATAGTCTTATATATACAATGTATTGATGTACTTATACTTAGATTTGTGTTCATGTCATTCTTTTTCTCATATGCTCTGGTAGCACGCTTGTAGATATTGTATACAGTTTTTAGTCTTAGAAACATGTTTTTGTACACCTAAGGGTTCTTTTGTATTTTTATGTGTAGTTATTAT
This sequence comes from Protopterus annectens, assembly GCF_019279795.1. Taxonomy (NCBI): domain Eukaryota; kingdom Metazoa; phylum Chordata; order Ceratodontiformes; family Protopteridae; genus Protopterus; species Protopterus annectens. The sequence goes on along the minus strand of NC_056743.1, from coordinate 1,700,313,098 downwards.
TACGGGATTTTTAATTATTAAATAATTATCTCTATGGCTATGCAGCAGTCATTCACAATCAGCTTTGTAGAGTGAGACCTTTAGGTCTCAGTTTCTAGTGAAACTGTTTAGCTGACTGCATCTAGTCAGACTGCTGGATGGCCAGGCCATCTCAAGACATCTAACTGAAGGTGATGGTATACAGGCACAAACTGATTTATAAATGTTAGCAGTATAATTTCTGCCACCACTTAGCAGTGGTAAATTTTATGTGGAACTAAATTTACACTTTAAGTAACAAAGAAATATACAGAGCCAGTTTGAGGTAACAGCTTTTTCTTACTTTGCAGACTTTCAAAAAAATGTAGCTATCCAGATGTGCTAACCAGGACATAGCTGCACATCTGGCTGCATTGTTATATTACTGTTATCAGGTCATAACATTCCTGTACAGCTTGTATGGCTACAAAAATGTATTTATTTCACTGCAGGCTTTCAAACATGTTTTCATTAAAATACAGAGTTTAAAGGAAAACAGTCTTCTGGGCAGAATATATTCCCAAGTCAGATTGTACAGCACTGTTTTATGGGTGAAAATCTTTCTTGCATGTCAGAATTTTGGTGTGTATGCATTACTATATTTGTGTGTATATCCACTGTGTTCGTACTTGGAGTGGGGAGCTATATTCTCAGAAGTGGTGTTGCAACAGTGAAGAGTTTCTCAGGAAAGTTATAGGTAAATTGACATTCTACTATAAACAATTTGCCTCTGAAGGGTAAATTAAGTCTTCACTGAAACAAGCTGGAATGTGTACTGCAATTCTTTAACAGCCTTTGGTTGGAATGTCCTACTAAAAATGTTCTAATTAAGCCTTATAATTTCATAATGTAAGCATGGAATGGCAGCAAAATGAAAATTTCATGAAATATTGCCAAGGTGTAAAAAGTAAACACAAGAGACTGTGACTGTGGTATTGCATACATGTTTCAACATTATGATACATACATATATGCATACAAATATTTCAAGCACAGGTATTAATGCCCGCCTATCCTGCCAATGAAAAGTTTACAGATAGACAACAGCCTCCATGTCAGGAAAGTCGAAGATTTTCAGAATCTTATTGATAATTCTGAGCATTGTAGAATAATGCTTTAATCACCCTGACAACAAGCGCTGTCAACATCTGCCAGTGTCCTACTCCCAGTCGCTGATTGGATTATTCATCAGCTGTGTTCCAAAATTCAGTCCTGATTTTTGTAATTCCTTTCTTTCTATCATTTATCTGTTTAGTGGTGTGGATTATATTTGTTGATTTACAGAAGGTATCAAATTCTCATACACTTATTCTCCCCAGCTACATCCTCTCACTGAGTTTCCTGCTCCCATTTGCCTTAGTTACATGCATCGAATTTATAGTCATTCTCTTATTAATGAGTGACCAGCCTATTCAGAAGCTAAGCCATCCATAGACTAATTGACAGCAGGTACATTACCATTTTCGGTACTTGCGTATTATTGCAACCAGATTTTCATGGTTGTGAATTTCGCATACTTCAATAGAAACAAGCCCACGAAACGCTGTGAGATGGTATTTTGAGTCTTTTTTGCTAAGGAATAAATTTAGTTTTACTTCAGGAAGACAAACAATTGAAAAAACACTCTTCGTGTCTTGGCGTGCATTACACACGCACACTTGAATTGTTATGCCCACTAGCTTACTGACCAATGGCTTTTTTTTCAGTGTGTGGAAGGAATCCTTCATGGAAGGAGCACACATACACAGGGATTATGCTTCGGTCTCACTTTTTAGTTTTTAAAGGTACAATTTTTTTTTTTTAAGGTACAAATGAAGACGGTGCTACATGCCATAAACGACAAAAAGAAGCGCATTTAGGCAGTAGGATGTTTTTCAGTGCTGTTCTTACAGGGGTTAATCAGGAAGTGATTTTCACTTTAGCTTTCATAATTTCTAAAGAATGGGCAGTGCTTCCCAAACGGGGGCACTTTCTTACCACCTGGAGTGAAAATCTTCATACATAAAGGAAGCACTCCTTCTCCTTGCGAGATGTAACTTTTGCTAGGGTGACAGGGTGTATTGCATGACTCGCTTTCCTTTTGCTGACATCGTGGTGAGAAATGCAGCTCTTGCAAGGTGGTGCGCCACTGTTGAGTTTCAGGAGGTATGAGGTGTGTCACGCAAAAGTTTCACACTTAGTCCTCTTCCTGGTTCATACCCACTGCAACAGAGTAATGCTTACTTCTTCACAGACCCCTTATTAGGTTAAGCAACCTGTTTCAAAACACACATGCCAAATTATGGCAGTGCGAAAATCTGGTTGCAATAATACGTAAGTACCCCATTTTGTTGTAGTAGAATTCATCTTTAGAAATGCCACTGGGCCAAATACAAGTGGGAACAGTGACAGTTTCAGTGACCACCAAGTCTCCTAATGAAAAGCATAGTTAACAGGATCAGGAAGATGATGGATATAATATGGCTATTAGTTCATGCACCATTTAGTATACGTAGGAGCATGCCTTCATGGCAGGGCAGTAGAAATGTCCAACCATCTAATAAACTGATGCTCTGTCCCTGTCTTCGGCTCTTATTACTTTGTGTAATTTGAAGTACATTATTCTGGACATAGTAAGAGTGGGGCCAATTCATGTGTAAGCATTTTCAGATTTACAGCCATATTTTCCCAGATATCAAAACTGATTCCAGTGTCTGAGTAATCAGAAATGCAATGACTGTAAACATGGAACCATTGTCCTCAAGTCCACAGACACCATCTCTCCTCAAACACACTTAACATTGTGAGGTTGCCTTCAATGGCAATAACAAATGCTTCATTCCAATATTTGGCAAACTCGTTCCCCAAATATTTCCAGTTCCTAAAGCCACTTTAACCACAAGTGTCAAATGGTAACAAAAACACAAATATCCATTACGAAGACTAGCGTTTGGATACAGTGCTGCTTTGCATCAAGACTGTGTGACAGTTTGGCAGACTTGACTTACAATGCAATACTGTGGCAAGCCTTTGTATCATATTAGCGTTGCCACCCCCTTAGAGGGCCATTCATATCCGTGATGATATTCAGTCCCCCTCTATGCCACAGAGGTCCATTCACACAAATGTCAATATGCAGTACTAGCAAACAGTAGTATTACAACATGGCAGCCAGACCTACAGAGATCCTTTAATTTCAGTCCCCCCACACCACCAGGATGACATTTTTTGTGTTTTCACACCTTGTCTTACTCTGCAGCTTAATCATGTCTCCTTTCTATATAACCTAACAAGACTGTACTGTAGTAATTGTAGGCAATAATCACGTTCAACCAAAGGGTCTGGGGGCCCACCAGACTCCAAGAAACCATGGTATTTTAGATGCTCTCGGGTTCATTTTAGAGATTTTTCCCTATCCTTATGGTACAGTAATGGCAAGGACAAAAATCATAACTAAGGAAAGATATTTACATTTTTTTCTTATTTCAAGGAAGAAACAGATTGTGTTCAAGGCTTTATGTTCAAAGCTGACAAAATAGTAGTCCAATAAATAAACTGCAAATAGAAATGTTTGCTAATAGATACAAATCATGCCTGGGAATATAGCCTGTCTCTGGGAGTAGTCCCTGCCTCCCTGCCCCCCCCCCCCCAAATAAGGCAGTCACCATTTGTGTATCCCAGTGGTATTAGCTTGAGTTGAAATTGAAGGAACAAATGGCCACAGTTACACATTTCAATTTACTGCTGTTATACCCCATACTTGTGGTTAAATGATGGCCAGAGTATAAAGTCTTCACTGGTCAGGTCAGACAGTAAAGCTCTCTTCTTTAAAGTAAATGTAAAACCATGGAGATTGACTAACCCTGGAACTTTTAGGAATTATTCAAGGGCAAACTTCCTACTACTGAAACCCTGGCAAAATTATTAGCCCCCATCAACCCAGAGAATACTGCTACTTATGTGAAATTGTTCACAGAAACCTTGTCTAGCCATATCTTAAAAATTTTTGTGATATCAACAGAATAGTTTGGAGGGACAGGTATAACTTGCGGAGGATACCACTGCTCTGGAACAGACTCCTCATCCACATAAAACAAAGTTTATCCCTGTCCATATTCAAGCACATCTTGAATCTATAGATGGCGTAAAAAACATTTGCCCAAGGACTGACTGCGATACTACCACTATTGGACATAAGTAGCTCCTAAATACTTCACCTCATGCATGGGTTCCCTCAAATTATCTATGGTATGATTGCATTTATTCTCATTAAAAGTAATACATAATTACTGATCATGGGATGGGTAAAGCCAATCTCTATCCAAATGGTATAGGCTAATTCAAGCAGCAAATGGTAAATTGGCTAGGCCTAAAATTGCCCACAAGGACAGGTAGCCTAGTACTTATCTATGAGCCTAAACCTAGCCAGACTAAGCACAGGATTAACTCATAAACAACCTACCTTGGTGTAATCACAATATTAATAGGTTGTACAACAGAAATAAGAAATTCATAGCAAATCTTATGAGGTTCAGTGCCTTCCAAGGTAAAAAAAATCCCCCCATCAACCTAAACAAGTAATTCATTTGGGTAATGAAGTCTACCAAAGCCAAATTTGAGGTAAAATTAGGCTCCCAGGCCAAGGACAATCCCAAAGCTTTCTTCAGTTATTCCCATAAGCTGAAATGCAGTACATAGCATTGCACCAGATTAAATCTAAATGGTGCCATCTACGCAGAGCCAGAAAATAGAGGAAACCTTATGGCTGACAAATTTGGCATCAGTTGTATCCCTTCATCCAACCCAAATGCTAAATACCCAACATACCCACATCCATAACTCCCCCAACTATCAAAAGAGAGCAGGTACTCATGGTGCTTTATACTGCATCAATGGATCCCAGTAATATCCCAGGATACCTCCTTAATAGGGTTATAGGTAGGTACTAGGCTATTGGCCCTAGGGCCTATATAAGCCTAGCCAAATGGTACCCTGGCTTTTGCCACTCTATAAAATTATTTTCCTGTGCCCCTGTCAAGCAGAGCCACAGAAGTGATCCCCGGGGTGAATTTCCTATTTTCCATCCAATTATCAAGATTTTTCTTGAAGAGTGCTAATGAGGAGCTCTGTTTGACATAGATAGCTAGTTTGTTCCAGAGTATGGGAAGTCTCTGGGACAGGAATCTATCCCTCCAGCATGTTCTGTTTAATGTGGTGACAAGGTTAGGTTACTAGAGCGTATAGCTCAGAGGGATTGGGATTTCTTTATGTGGAGCATGCCCAACAGCTCTGGGTTTGACATAGCTTTGTATGTTAGACAGAGATTGCCTCTGAGTAGGCGATATGCGACAGAGTAAAGCTGGAATTTTTTGAGACGATCTGTATAGGGCATCTGTTTGAGACCGGTAATCCTCTTTGTGAGGTATTTCTGTGGCCTTTCTAGTTGTTGTAGATGTCTTGTGCGGTACATACCAAAAGGGGCATTGTACTCTATAATGGGTCTAATGAGTGATGAGTAGAGGGGAACAATTACCTCTTTTTTCCTGGTTGAGAAACCTTTTGTGTTGAGGTGTGCCACATAGGATTTCCTGACTACTGTGGCGATGTGATTATCAAAGGAGAGACTACTGTCCACCTGTGCCCCCTCTTATCACACTTTCGGTGTTAAGTAGACTACCGCCTATGTGGTAGTTCATGGGTACAGAGTTTTTACCAAAAGGAATGACAATGCACTTTTTGGCATTGAGCTTAAGGCCATGGCTTTGACATCAGGCATCTGTCTCAGTGAGGCCCTTTTGTAGGATGTCCACATCGTTAGGAGTTTTGATTATGGCTTCTAGTTTGCAGTCATTTGTGAACTTTGTTAGACAAAGACCTTCTGTGTTAGCCTGTACTTCAGAGAAGTAGATACCAAACAGGAGAGGACCCAGGACTGAACCCTGTGGTACTCCACTTGTCACTGGTCTGAAGTCTGATTTGGAGTCTGCTACTTTCACAGTGTGGGTTCTGTCAGTAAGCCAGTTGGCAATCCATCTTGTGACATAGGGATTTATAGCTAGTTTAGTGAGTTTATCTATAATTCCAGAGTGGGGGATGATGTTGAACGCCTTGGTGAGATCTAGATAGGCTGTGTGAACCACCTTACCCTCATCTATGGCTTTGGTGACTACTTCAAATAAGTCTATCAGGTTTAGGAGACATGATCTGCCTTTTACAAACCCAAACTGTGTGGGGTCCAGAGTTTGGAGATCTCCAACGTCTTTGTTTATGAGTTCCATGATGATACGTTCCGTGGCCTTGCAGACAAGGCTCGTTAGGCTAATGGGGCAGTAGTTCCCGGGGTCTGTTGTGGGCCCCCCCTTTGTGAAGTGGGATAACTGTCATGGTTTGCCATTCAATGGGAACAAAGCCAGAGGTGAGGCTATGATTGAACATGGTATTTAGGTTGGGTGCCAGTTCTTTCTGTAGTTCATGTAGAAAGCAGCCTGGAATGTTGTCAGGTCCCATGGATGCTGTGTTCTTGGCTTTGGAGAGTGAGGTTTTTGCCTGTTCGGCCATGATTACAGGAACTTTGCATTCTTCCAGTATAAAGATGGGCCCTTTAGGGGGTGAGAGGGGGGTAAAGTTAGCACTGAACCTATCTGCCAGGATGTTGGCAATATCAGTTGGTTCTGTATATTTACTGTCATTGTGCTGTAACTCAGAGCAGATCTGAGTGTTGCCATTGAGATTCTTGCCATAGTTATAGAATGCTTTGTGGTTGTCTTTAGAATCAGTGGCAATTTTGTGTTCATAACTAGCTTTGGAGGATTTTATGAGGGATCTCAACTTCTTACTGAGGCTGACCAGGGAGTTCCTCCAATCGTGGGATTTTACTCTTTTTTGCAACAGTTTCTTTCTTCTGTTGTAGAGTTTGTTTATGGCAGAAGACCACCAGATTGGCTTCTTTTTTTTGGAGGATAGCATCTTGGTTCTGTTAGGGATAGCACGATCCATGCACTCATGTAAGTGCTTATAAAGTGCATTTGTGTAGGATTCAGCAGTCGTACCTCTGTTGTCCATCTGCATGGGTGTTGTGAAGTTTGCCACTTCTGTCTTAAGAAGCATGAAGTTGGCTTTGGAGACATTTTTTACGGTTGTTTTCCTAATGGGGTTGGGAGCGGGATGTGGATGTCTAGGGTGATTAGCTTGTGGTCAGATCTGACCAACGAGGAGGTGACCTCTGGTGTGGAACACCGGTCACCCATGTTGGTGATGACAAGGTCTAGGATATTGCTGCCCCTAGTGGGGGTGTGGATAAGTTGATCCAAGGCATTGGAATTGATGATTTCCAGAAAACGTTGAGCAAAAGACTTGGTTCATGAGTAGTTTTCCCAGTTAATGGTAGGGTAGTTGAAATCACCCATTATTAGAGTGTTGGGTTTTACCTTAATATTTTCCAGTGTATCAAGAAAAGAGGAGTGGGAATCCTGGGGTATGGTGGGGGGTTTGTAGCAAGCTACAATCTGGATAACGGTTTTGCCCAGAGTTAGTTTAACTTGGATAATCTCGGATGCATTATGCTGAGCAACTAGCTTGGAGGTGTGGATATCCTTAATGAATATGGACACGCCTCCACCTTTAGTGTTTTGGTCTGGGTTTGGTGGCTGAAAGGTGTGGTATGAATTATAGCCTGGTAATGCAGGGGTGCTCTCTGGAGATTTGAACTAGGTCTCTGTCACTGCACAGATGTCAATGTTCTCCATTTTAAGGATTGCCTCGAGTGAGTGCATTTTGAGGTTTACACTTCTAGCATTGAGTAGCATTACCCTCAGATTCAGTTTGGAGAGGGAAATGGACAGAAAACTGTCTGTATTCAATGGCCTTGATGACATCACTGAATTGGAGACTGCAGCAAGCTTTTTCAGGGCAGGACAAAAAGTTTTTCGAAAGTGAAACCACCACAGTACAGTAAGGTACTTTTCTAGTGGAGAGACAGTCGATTTAAAATATTTTAAATGCTGTATTATGCATAACAGGGACAGTAAATAGGGAGGTAAAAGACAGAGAAGTTGAGCATTTAATAATAGATTCTCATTGTTGTTCTTTAATTAAAGATATCAGAGTTATCAGAAGTGTATAAAGTGTTCGCATGTTTGTGCAGTATAACAGTAAAGTTATTTTGCAAAATACAGCCATTACAGACCATATTTCACAAATTACAGCATTTCAAAGAGTTTATTGTGCATTTGAATATTATTATAAGCTCACAGAACAGTTTGTTCATACATAAGTACAAGGGCCATATTTTCTGTGTGTTTGTGCATACTTTGTGGGCATAGCAGACAGATTTCGAAAACCCAGTGCACTTGCGTTTGACAGTAATATTGCAGAGAACTGGAGAGTGTTTGAGCAAGAGTACAAAGGCATTTATTCTGCTTAATTTAGCAGGGTTAGAAGCCATAGAAAGGGAGCGTTCATTTGTGTATGCACCTGCTATCTTTGCAGGAGAGGGGGAACCATGTATTGTTGTACCGGGTGAGTCAAGGGTGGACCCTGAGTGCTTAAAACATAAATTTGGAGAAATGTGCAACCTCCAGAGAAATGTTACAATGGAAAGGCACTTATTTTACACAAAGGATCAAAAGCCTGGTGAAACGTTTGCAACATATATGACTGACTTGAGAAATAAGGCCGAAACAGGGTCTGTCAGAACACCGAAAAATAAAAAATTTGACCGCTCACATGAGCGAATAATCAGGAACTCAAAATCGCTATTGTGGAGGGCTGTGCCCCCCCCCCCGCTAAATATATATTCCTACTCTGGGATCACAGTACAGTGAGGAAAGGGCAAATACTCCAATCTTCACTGTACTGCAATCCAAAAAACTAAATATCGAATTCCTGATCATTCGCTCATGTGAGCGTTCGATTATTTGATTTTTCGGTGTTCTAAAGTAGACCCGCTGAAACATGCAGATCTGGTGATTTAAGGGATATGTGTGGTATTAAAGAAGATGCTGTAAGAAATATTTTGCATTGTGACAGTGATTTAACTTTGAATAAGGCCATTGAGATATGTCAGATATATGAGCTCACAGAAAAGCACACAAATATGCTTAGAAAGGAGAATAGCTCTAGAAGGCACAGTGCTAAAGCTCATGTTGATAGTATTCAGCATGTGATTAAAAGAAACAGGCCGAAGCACATGGCAGCAGTTGTAGCCCCTGCTGCCATGTGCTGCCATGGCAGCATGGGCTACAACTGCTGCCATGTGCTTCGGCCTGTTTCTTTTAATCACATGGCAGCAGTTGTAGCCCCTGCAGCACTCACTGGTAAACCCCAGAGCTTGCCAGCCAATTCCAGAGTTTGCATAATCTCAGTGAAGCATACGAGTGAGTCAGCAAACTCAAAGCACGGGTCCCAACCCAGTTTCATTGCCAACTGTCGTAATTGTGGTGGAAGTCATGAATTTAAAAAGGGAAACATTTACTTTTGGTCAGTAATGCCACAAATGCAATAAATGGAGTCATTTCAAAAGGTTTTGTAAATCAAAAGGCCCACTTTTTTTTTATTAAAATGGAACATTTTAAGAACCGAGTTGATCAATTGGGGAGCTGCAACCCTAGTCTTTATGTTGATGGTGTGTCACTGCTTTAATGCAATAGATTTAAGGGCAAAGATGAGGTATTTTGTATTGTTCGAATAAATGGAAAACCCAAAGAGCTCAAAGTTGACACAGTTTCCAAGTGCCATGTTATCAACATTTGCTAGAGTGTATCATGGTGAAAGGCTTGATTTGACAAAGTATGTGAAGCTTGTTTCTTATGGAGGTGAAGAAATTCAGGCTGAAGGCTCAGTAGTGCTACCGGGAGATGTTACGGCTTGTTATTTTATGTGATCAAGAGGCACTTCAGTCATTATTAGGGCTCAAAGACAGTTTGAAAATGAGACTGCTTTCATTTAATAAGGAAGTCCACCAAGTCAACTTGAAAGACCACTACTCTAATTTCACCCAGTACATTTTTTCCACCTATGTTGATCTTTTCAAAGACAAATTAGAGAAGCTTCCAGCTGTGTACTCCATGAAGTTAGACTCAGATGTCAGTCCAGTTATCATGCCAGCATGAAAAGTTCCAATAGCTATGTCGGACAGAGCTAGATCAAATGGTGCGACAAGGTGTGATTTGTCCAGTAACAGAACCAACTTAATGGGTATCTTCCATGGTGGTAGCTCAAAAGAAAGGCTCAGATGACATCAGAATATGTATTCATCTATGAGATTTGAACAAAGCACTAAAAAGACCTCATCATCCAATGCGTACAGTCGAAGAAGTCACCACTGCCACTGTTTTTTCTGTCTTAGATTAAAAGAGTTCATTTTATTCAGCTTGACAAGAAATCCTCATTGCTAACTATTTTCAGTACTCCATTTGGAAGGTACAGATGTTTGAGAATGCCATTTGGGATACATTCTGTAAGTGAAGTCTTTCAACATGCAATGGAACAATTCTTTTCTGGGTATCCTTGTGCTATTATAGTAGAAGACATACTAGTAGCAGGTCATAGTGAAGCTGAGCATGACATAAACCTCAGAAAAGTCCTGAAAAGAGCACATGAAGTGAATCTTAAGCTCAGTCCTCTGAAATGCAAATTCAGGCTACAAAAGGTTACTTATGTCAGTCATTTATTTACCATTTCTGGCCTACGACCAGACCTTTCATAGCAAACAGCCATTCTTGAGATGCCAGCTCTAGACAATGTTCAAGCCCTGCAATGTTTTCTTGGCATGGTTAACTATCTAGGCAAGTTCATTCCAGACTTGAGCCAACTATCAGAACTGCTGAGAGAGCTGACACTGATGTATCCTGGTCTTGGTTAGAGCAACACCAAACAGCAATCCTGAAACAGAGAATTGCTAGTCCACCAATTCACAGTACTATGATGTTCACAAGTCAGTTACTCTTTCCTGTGATGGTTCGAAATTTGGTTTTGGTGCAGTCATTCAACAAGAGGGTCAACCTATTGCCTATGCATTGAGAGTTGCTACCCAAACTGAAATGCAGTAAGCTCAGATCGAGAGAGCTTTTTGCAATTGTGTTTGCATGTTCAAAGTTGCATGATTATGTTTATGGTAGATCTATCCAGATCAAAACAGACCACCAACCTCTAGTCACTATCTTGAGAAAGCCTATGCATTCAGCTCTAGCCAGATTGCAATGTATGATGCTGCGATTGCAACAGTATAATTTCACTCTTGTCTACAAGAAAGGCAAACTTCTTTATCTTGCTGATATATTATCCAGATCACCCAGAAACACCACTGAACAGCATGAGAATGAGAACCTTGATTTTGAAGTCATGAAAGAGACAAAATTTTTCTTCCACATGTCTTGATGAGCTGAGAGATCACACAGCCACAGATCCAGTTTTACAGAGGCTCAGCCACTTTATCAATCAAGGATAGCCTTTAAAGCAATCTAGTTTACCTGAAGAATTGCAGCCTTATTTTCCATACAGAGATGTGATTTTTTTTCTAACAATGGTACCATTATGAAAGGTCCAAAAGTAATTGTTTCAAAGTCCTTGCAACAAGAGTACATTACTGTCTTGCATCATGGTCACCCAGGAACCGACTCTACCAAAGGAAGGGTGAGAGGACTAGTATTTTGGCCTTCTATGTCACAAGATATTGAGAGAGTACTTTTGTCTTGTTCCATGTGCAATAGTACAAAGCCACATCAGCAGAAGGAACCACTTCACCTAAACTAGCTTCCTGAACTACCTTGGTCAACAGTAGCCACAGTCATCTTCAAGTGGAATGGTCATCATTATTTGCTGTTAGTTTGCGATTGACCTACTTCCCAACCTAGCATCCAATACTGTTATAACTAGGATGAAGCATAATTTTGCAGTCCATGGTAGTGCACACAGTTATTTCTGACAATGGCATGCTCTTTACAAGCCAACAGTTCAAAAGATTTGCCGAAGAATGGGACTTTACTCATGTCACGAGTAGCCCTGAGTATCCGCAGTCAAATGGTTTGGCAGAACGTGCAGTTCAAAGTGCAAAACTGTTACTTGAGAAGTCCAAACAAGACAATAGTGATGTTTTACTGAATCTCTTGAATCTCAAACATTCCTCATGATAAATATCTTGGTTCACCTGCTCAGAGACTTATATTGAGACAAACCAGAACCACGTTACCAATCAGTAGTCAATTGTTGGTTCCATGTGTTAAGAACAACAGGTCAGTGAAAACCAATCTGTTGAATAAGCATTTAACTCAGACATCCTACTATGATAAGACCAGCAAACTGCTCTATCCATTACAAGAAGGAGAAGTGGTAAGGATGATTAGATTGGATTCGGGAAGAATATTTCCCAGAGACGAGATCGTACATCGGAATCACAAGGAGCAGAGTTTAGGCAGAATCAGAAACATTTGAGACTGGTGTCCGAGCCTATACCACAAAACATAGCCCGTGAGAAAGACTCTTTATCTCAGAGTGAGTGTCCGGTGTTCCAATTCCAGAGGAAGTTCCAGAGAATATTCCTGTTCCTGTGACAAATCCAGAAGTTCCTGATACAAGTTGTTCACTGAAGACTGTCCCTGTTCCTAAATTCAGTTAGATTGTTATGTTACCAGATCCGGTCGTATCTCCAGAACATATAACAGATACATGGCAACATGAACATTGTGTTTTGTTTCTAATGTCTATAATAATGCATGTTATTTTCAAATAAGGGCAGTCTTTTAAATAGAGAGGATGTAGGTCAGTGTGGGTGTATGTATCTTTAAAAAGCTATCCAAGGGCTTGCACAAGTGTATAAATACTGAGCATGTAAAAGTCTGACTGCCATTTTGTAGTAAGCTGTTGAGATATAAGCATGTATGTATGTAAAGTTTGTCTGTTAACCAGTTTGTTTATATTGTATGATGCTGCTCTCCATCCTGGTGTGTTTCTATGTATTAAAAAATCTAAATGAAATACCCCCTGCATGTCATCTATGTTAGAAAGGGACGAGTGAAAATTCCCTTAAACTAATCCAGGTCCAATTCACTGTAGGTAAGACCCCTCTCCATGTTATTGCCAACTACAGAACCCCCTCCATGACTAGGATATCGACACTGTATCCTTGGATCCACTTGAATCGCTCAATATACAATCGAACACCCTTTTTTTAGGTGATTTTAACTACCCATCCATAGATGGGGTAACTTATACATGCATAACGCACTTGCCCAAAGGTTCTTGGTCTTCATCAACTCCAGTGTCCTGGACCAGTTGTTTGACAGCCCCACAACATTCTGGATCTGGTAATCACTAACATAGGTGATCGTTGTACCACCTCATGTGTGTGGCCCTCCCTAGTGAAGTCTGATCATAAATCAGTCTCATTAGAAGTAACAATAACATCTCACCCCATCAGCAGCAACTAGTCTAAAAAACCTCTCCAAAGCCAATTACAACCTAATATGTGATGACATTAATAGCTTCATAGCCCCTGTCTTCGCAGATGGCATGGACACCATACCCTTCAACCTCTTGGAGCAAGAAATCTGGACAAGGCCATAAATAATGGGGGCACAAAGGATCAAAAATATTGACAGTTTTTAAATATTGCTCTTATAAACTTAGAAAGTTAATAGAATAGCAGGTTTTACGTTAGCATGAATTTTCTGAAGGGTATGAAGTCTGAAAATCAAATGTATGTCATTATTTTCTGACTCAAATCTTCAATGATTTGCCAGAAAACCACAATTGTATAAAGAAACGGACCAAAAATATGAGGCAAAAATCTGGACATTATATGAAAATCTGTACAGCTGAGAGGTATGATGAACACCTATACTGGAATTTACACCAGTGCCTTGTATAAGCATCTAAACATATGTATTAACTCAGATGTACCTGATAGGACCAAAACAAGATCCTCAAGAAAGAACAAGCCTGCCTGGTGGACATCAGCCTTTAACAGGTTATACAATTAGAGAAAGAAATTGCTGTCCAAGAGCAGGAAGGAATGGTCTAAACTGGAAGCATTCCCTCGTCAGCATAAACAAGCAAATAAGGCACATTGTAAGACATTCTAAAGCTAACTATGAATCCAAATTAGCCTCCTTCACTAAGGATAAACATAAGGCCTTCTTTAACTATGTCAGAAACCTCAAAGGAAAAACAAAGATATGCACAGAACTGGTTATTAATGGCACCACATATACTGAACCCGCAGAAATAGCCAACCTGCTAGCTGACAAGTTCAGTGAAAACTTCTCCCTCTGTCCCTGCCACATATCTCCCAAAGCATCCGTACCACCTGCCCTCCACCTAGTATCTCCAAGGAGCAGGTCAGAAACACTGTCTCCAAAACCAAAAACACAGCCTCTATGGGACCTGATAATATCCCCAGCTGCATTCTAAATGGATTAAATGAGAACTAGCTGCCCACTGGGTACTCTGTTTAACCACAGTCTAAGCACTGGTTTTGTATCTGCTGAATGGAAAATAGCAATCGTCATCCCGTTACATAAATGAGGCACCTCTACTGACACAGAGAACTATAGACCCATAAGCCTGACAAGCCTAATCTGCAAGGCTATGGAAAGAATAATCTGGACTATATTAACAAAGATATAGGAGACCTCCATATGGTCGACCCTCCCTGTATGGCTTTGTTAAAGGAGATCCTGCCTCTTGAACTTGGTGGACTTCTTTGAGACAGTCACAAAAGCCCTATTCAAAAGCAAATCCATGCATACAGCATAGCTGGACCTGGCCAAAGCAATTGACACTGTTCCCCACTCAGGCTTCTTTGATAAACTGGCTCACCAATAGTGTGCATACAGTCAACATGGGTGACTCTACCTCCACCAGCAGACCTGAAACGAATGGTGTTCCACAGGGATCAGTGGTGGGGCTCCTATTGTTTGGAATCTAATTCCTGGATGTACAGGCTAAAACAAAGGCCTGTGGCTGACAAAATTTGCTGATGATTGCAAACTGGGTGCAGTCATCGAGTCCCCAAATGATGTCAACATCCTACAAGAGGGATTTACACAGACAGATGACTGATACCAAAATCATGGGCTAAAACCTAATGTAAAAAATGCATTATCATACCCTTCAGTAAGGGCGATGTCCATGCAGATTACCACATTAATAACAGCAATCTAAGCACACAATCAGTGGTGAGAGATTTGTGCACACAGGTTGACTGCAACCTTTCCTTTGATTACCACATCTGCACAGAGGTAAGAAAGGCTTTCTTAATTACCCACCTCAGAAGTAAGGGCATTACATCCAGAGCAAAAGAGGTTATAACCCCCTGTACTCATCATTCATCAGGTCTATAATAGAGTACAATGCTGTGTTTGGTGTACCTTACCAGGCACCTGCAGAAACTGGAAAGACCTCAAAGGTTTCTTACAAAGAAAATTCAGGGTCTTTAGCATAAGTCATACATTGACAGACTAAAATCATTGTCACAGTACTCTGTGTCTTACAGACTTCTCAGAGGTGACATCTACCTTGCATATAAAGCAATCTTAGATCCTTCTCTAATGGAAGTGCTGTACATTTGAAAATGAAATGGAATAAGATGCACTTGTTTTAGGGAACTCAACCTAGTATGTGAGATCAACAGAACTTGCTGGAGAGACAAATATATCTTACAGAGGTTACCTCTCCTCTGGAACAGATTTCCAGTTCAGGTTAAACAGAGCCCCTCACTGACCCTGTTTAAGTGTAATTTGGATGATTGGATGGGAATCCACAAATTCACCCCAGGAGTTTCACCTGTGTCCCTCTTGTACAGGGGCAGTAGATGTTTAATTAGTTCCACTTAATACCTTAATATTCTTGGGAACAGTAGTTGCAGTTGGCTAGGCTTGTAAGGGCCCTAGGGCTATTAGCCTAGTAACCTTCTATGATCCCATGATCACTTACTTTCAGAGATATTTTGCTAAAAGCATGAATGATAGCCACTAATTGTGCTGATATTTGACTTATGGAAAGTGAAAGAAATTATGAGCACCTTGTTACTCAACTACACTGCAGCACTCCCTCCCACACACAAGTATAAGCCATAACAGTGATCATTTTATTCAGATTTCAGAAATACATTATGTGACACTGTTCTTGCCATGTCAGATCAGTGGCTATTTAACAATGAACAAACTACACAGGTAATTTACTTTTATGTACTGTCCCTATAAATTACAGCCACCTTCTTGACTGTGTATACCTCAGATGTCTGACTGTTGTAAAGTGGTCACAAAGTATTCCAACTTACTTTGCACAAATGCACACTAGTCCTGCAATGGCAGATTAATGACTGCTGAAACTGAACAAACTAGAAAAGGGTAAGTTACTCTCATTCACAGGTAGGATCCCCACTGAGCAGTTATTGCCACTTTGTTGACTGTTTGCACCTCAGATGCCTGACTGTGAGAAAAAATAATGGCTACAGTACATAATAAACCATTCAACTCTGGAAGACCTCAGAGTTAGTCATTTTTGTCCTTACATTTTGTTGATAGTCTACTCTTCTGATGTGTGACTATAATAAAAATAAGAACTCCACTATTGCAAAGTTTCATCTCTGCTTTGCACAGATGTAGCCAGCCACATATCACTCCTACTTTTACCACAAGAGTCATGGACAAAGCCCAGAATATTGGGGGTGGGGGGGCAATGGCCTAAATTCAAGGACAGAGTATAAATATTATTCTTGTAGAAAGCTGTTGGAATAATGGGTTTTACAGCAGCAGTTATTTTCTAAAAGATGGGAAACACTGTAAATCAGTTATCTGATATTATTTCTGCAGTCCTTAATGATATGCCAGAAAACCACACATTTTTTAAGGAACAAATGACAAATATGTGGCAAGCAAAATCAGGGACATTATACAAAATCAGGAACAGTTGAGAGGTATGAGAAACGCATTAGTCTTTTAAAATTGCTGCTCATTATATCTGATTATATCCAGTAAGTAAACTAGAAAAATAAATAGATTATCTGTCAGGATCAATAAATGAATTTACCTAGTGCAGTCCATAGCCAGACTATCATAAGCATGGCTACACAATCCTGACCATACCATTAGTGAATAAGTGGAAACATATATTTTTATTTTACCTGTGATTTCAGTTAGTTGTTCATATGTTATCATGACTTCATGTGCATGGGACGTCTGAAAAATAAAAGGCATAACTAAGAGGACACCATGATGTAAAGGATGCTAGCACTGTACCTTACTGGCCCCCTTCAACACCACCACAAAAACTAGCAATGGTTCTTAACTCAGTATTACATCACAGCAACCAGTATCATTTGAAAAAGGCACACATCTGCTTTCATGGGTACAGCCCTAGGAATGTTCCAGTTTAGTGGAATAGTGGCGGTGTGGGTATCCACATTTTGAGAAGAGCAACTGAATGAGATGTAGCTATTGTGGTCACTGAGTAGATGTACTGGACATATACTCTAAAGTAGGAGCAAAATGACAATGGAGGAAAAAGAAAGACACAGATAATAATGTCCTGGTTTGCTAGTCTGGCATTTCAGCATATAAACTGATTTGAATGTTAGGTTGATCTTTGACTGTATATCCATATTTATTATTTTGCTGACACACTGACTACCAGTGTATTACACTTTTTACAAAATATTTTAAGACTGTAAAAATGTATTTATGATGGCAAAACTCTTCACTTTTAGTTAGAAAAGTAACAGCTATTTTTCAGAGTGCACATTCATTCAGCTAACTTCAAAATATTCTTCTCCTTTCTAACAAACTATTTAGGGACCACTTTCCTGAATTCTGACAAAAGTTGTTTTAGCTTTTATAGGTTTAATGCTTCCTAATTATTTTGAATTAGGGAAATTAAGTAATTATTTTTTTTAAATTCCAGGGGCATACCAAAAAGTCTGAAATCTGGACAGTCACCTGGCCCTAGTAGTTCTCACTAAGTATTTTGCAGTGCCTCAGATGTGCTGCCTCATATTGTTACTGACAGTTGTGAATTGGACATGTGAACATCAGTTCCATTGTTATTGAACACAAGTGGTTCGAACCCCATTACTGGAGAGAGGAATCCTCAGGAGAAATGTGGTTCAAAGAAATTGATTTTTTTGCTATTGATTTGTGATGCACAGTAGTGTTTAAAATGCTAGGAATCTGACTGAACAGTGTTAAATAACTGTACTAACCAGACTGGTTTGGCTGTATGCCAGCTACGCAATTAACAGTCATGAGCTGTATATTTAAATCTTCAAAATCACATAAAGCAGCATTTGCCACACAAAGCTGACATTTTGTTGTCTAGTGGTTTGAATGGGGTGGGATATGGGGAACAGCAATAAGATATCAAGAGGGAATGCTGGTAAGGAGGACACGAAACAAGAAACACTACCTTTTCCTTTTTTATTAGTGTTTTAGAACTGGTGGTGTAAGTAGTTTACCATATCATGTGTTGTCCTTTATTATTTAATTATTACTGAATAAGTATACTGTTATAATTCCTTCAAAGTCATCACCAATACTTTTTTTCTTTTTTTATATCATTTCTTTTTATATGGATGATAAAATAATGTATAGTCATCCACTGTATGACTTATCCACTGTATGCGTCTATTTACTAGTTTTAAGAATATACAGTATTATTCTTTATCTATTATTTTG